>NC_053428.1:88679378-88723945 GCF_007990345.1 Gossypium hirsutum | reverse complement strand
TTATTCATGGCCGAATGAACATACACATATTTTAACAAACTATCATTCAATTTCCAAGCCAAAAGATCTTTATCATAACTAGTACATATACTTTTATATGCATAAATTCATACGTTAAAGGATAATAATCATACATATTTATACTATGTGGCCGAATACACATACATATATATAAGCAAAATATCCTTCAATTTCAAAGTTAAATATCATTGTGTGAACACTTATACTTATACTCATGAATCAAAATATGATATCATATGCATATACATAGCAAAGACCGAATATACTTCACAAGGCACACATGTTCACATTAGTAATTTACTTACCTATTTTCAAGTAGGTAACAAACCAATTCATGCCTGATCATTTTAGCTCATTTTACACAATTCAATCACAACCTGTCGTTGCCCGATGAACCATTCGGAATTGGAGAGGACACTTGGATAATCACACATATCGTACAATGCCAACGTCTCAAACGTGGTCTTACATGTAATCACAAATCGATGCCACTGTCCCAGATAGGGTCTACTCCACAATATTGGAGTCACATATCGATTCCAACATATAAACATGGTCTTATCGCAACATATATCGAATCCATGATCTTACTCGCACATCACATATCGAATCCTATGTCATGACATATGTATCTAGCTATTCTAAGTTCATATGGGTCTCGACGTCGTAACTCGGTCGAACAATACATAACTGTACAAGCTATACAATCGAAATAGACATATAAATCATATTCATTTCAGCTTATATACTTTACGTTTAATTAAAATTAAGTACGTCTATTTGCTTATAAACTTACCTCGGACGACATAAACGGAACGGGACGACTAGTCGGCAACTTTCGTATTCCCCGATCCAAATCCGATTTCTTTGGTTATTGATCTAAACATATCAAATTAAACTCATTCAACATATTTTCATTCAATTTAGTCCAAAAACACATAAATGGGCAAATTACTATTTTACCCCTAACACTTTACACTTTTTACAATTTAGTCCTATTGCACAAAACACAAAATATGCAAAATTTCACTATACCCATGTTAGGCTAATTTTACCCATGTTCATACAAGTCCATATATTTCACTTATTTCACATTTTAGTCCTCAAACTATTATTTTGCAATTTAGTCCTAATTACTCAAAATCATAAAAATTCCAATACAAAATATGTTAACCCAAAATATATCTTTCATATTTCATCATCAAACAACAAAATCACAAGCTTTCAACAATGGCATAACTCAAAATATTCACCAAAACCAAAAATTCAAGCAGGATTTACTAGTACTCAAAGAAACGATCTCAAAAACGTAAAAATTATTAAAAACCGAGTAAAAACGAACCTTGAATCAAACTTGGAAGGTGGCCAAACCCTTGAAACCTTATTCTTTTCTTTATGTTTTCATATCCGGTCATGAGAAAATAAAATAAGACTTTAGCTTTTTAATTATATGTTTATATTATATACATTTTATTACCTAATTTACTTATTTAACCTTGGTGTTTTAATATAAACATTTATAATGGTTGTCCACAACCGTCATCATTATAAATTATGGTTTAATTGCAACATAAAACCTCCATATTAAAAGAACAACAACTATTCAGCCCTTTCACACTTTACCACCTAATTTCATTTTACGCGATTAAGTCTTTTTATTTAATCGGACACTCAAACGACAAAGTTAAATCACGAAAATTTCACACATGCTAATTCACACATAATAAACACTGAAAATAATTTTTAAATATTTTTTGACTCAGATTCGTGGTCCTGAAACCACTGTTCCGACTAGGGTCTATATCGGGCTGTTACATAACAATATTTAGGAATTCCAACCCAATAATCAATATGAGCCATATTTCATGGCCATATACAAAATGGAATAATATACCAAAAGGAGCCATCACTTCGGCTAACAAATATGACACATATAACAAAATGCTAAGTCCCCTATACATGCCATACTTAAATGTAGTAAACTAATTATACCCCAAAGATTTGTTGATAGTGTGACTCAAGCTCCGACGTCTACGATCCCCGAACTAGCTTGACAATGCTAAAAGAAAAGGGAAAGGAAAGAAGGGTAAGTAAAGGGCTTAGTAAGTTGCATGTAAATAATAAACAACATAAGTCAAGATATTCATGGATTAACATATTATCAATTATCACCACAATATCATACTACACACATGAACGTAGTCAAAATTGACATTAAATATCATTAAACATCAAGCTTATCTTACTCCTTTCTACTTATGCTAAACTTCCCATCATGAATCCAGTTCAATACTCATGAGGTTTACATACATACCTTTACCGTACATTCTTAGTCATATCACTCCACTTCTTAACCCAACACCTTGAATGGCCCATTGAACCACTGGAGTACTAAAGGACACTCGGGATTGTCATACACTAAATAAGTACTAATTCCATGTCCCTATATGGTCTTACATGAATCCACATATCATCACTGATGCCATGTCCCGAACATGGTATTACACTGGCACACATATCATCACCGATGCTGTCCTAGACATGGTCTTACACTGGCACACATATCATCGTCGATGCCATGTCGCAGACATGGTCTTACTCTGGCACACATATCATCGCCAATTCCATGTCCTAGACATGGTCTTACATTGGCACACATATCATATATCATGCTGTAAACATAAAATAATATTAAAAAATACTTTTCTGATTTGGATTTGTGGTCTCAAAACCATTGTTTTGACTAGGGTCTAAACCGGGCTATTATAGATATTAGCCATGAGATTTGGCTCATAAATGATGTAAATGTGGGTGTGTATTTAGCCATTTGGGTTAGTTTAATTTATGAATTTGGTAAATGATATGTGATGTATATATGGCCTTGGGTTTTGACATGTTTGGTATGGTTGCTATGATGGCTAAGTGGTTCATTGTCTTGATTAATTACCAATGATATATCATGGTTGATTTGATATGATATAAGGATGATGAATTGGTATATTTTGTCACATGAATTAGTTGATAAAATGATGAGAAAAATGCGTAGGGGAGATAGGTGAAATTGTTAGTAATTACATATTGTTTTGGTATGTTTATGGTTATGATTTGAGTAGTGAAATGGTTGAAGATGAAATGGCATAATTTGTATATGAATTGGCATGTTTTGGTTGCCTAGAAGTGTTTTGAAATGGTATGAAATTTTATGGTTTAGGTATGCTTGAAATGGGTGAGAAATGTGGCTTAAACCAAGTCTATTTGCACCCCACACGCTTGAGCACACGGGCGTGTGACTCAACCGTGTGTCTGTTGTAACATAGTTAAACAAGTCAGTGAGTTACACGGCTTAGACACACAGGCGTGTCTAATGGCTGTGTATGACACACGGGCTGGCACATGGGCTTGTGGCCGGCTATGTGACCCAAGTCAGTACACCCTCCATATTTTACATGGCCATGGCACACGAGCATGTCTTCGATCGTGTGATGCAAGTCAGTATGTATGCCCTTTTTCCACACGGCTTGTGACACGGGCATGTCTGATAAAGAAATTTTATAAGTTTCCCAAAGTTTTCAAATGTTATTGGTTTAGTCTCAAACCTCTTTCAAGCATGTTTTAAGGTCTCATAGAGCCTTATAAGGGACAATATAATTATGTTTGATTGATATTTAAGTGATAATGGATTTTTGTTTGAGAAATGTATGTCGTATGTTGTGATTTTATCGGTAATGACTCGTAACCCTATTCCAGTGATGGATACGGGTTAGGGGTGTTACATTATCACCATTTTCATTTGTTTGAACATAACCAGGAGACTACTGCATGTAACCTCTTTGATCTAATCACCATTGAGGAAAGCATTATAAACATCAACTTGTCACAACGACCATTGTTTAGAAATAGAATAGACAAAATCGTGCGAATTGTAGTGGGTTTAACCACCAGATTTAATGTCTCACAAAAGTCACACCCAGGAACTTGAGAACATCCTTTACCAACAAATCTACCTTTTGGGCCAGCTATTGTCTTATCAAGATTCTGTTTTATCTTAAAGAGTCACTTGCAACCAATTGCCTTTTGACCCAGTGGTAAGGGAACTAAATATGGTTGGGACCGAAACTCCAACTTATGTTGATTAAATTGTCAAAGATACGAATAGCAACAATACCTAAAAAGACGAAGATGGTCATATTTCAGAGGAGTAACATAAATAACCAAATACGGGGACTGATTGCAAAGAAGTGGAGTGGACAACCAAATTATCAAATAAAGAGTGCGTGAAAAGGCATATCCCCAATATTTTATTGGCAAATGGGTTTAAGCTAGTAATGTAAGCCCAACCTCTACTAAATGATGATGCTTTCATTCGACAATCCTATTTTGCTTGAATATGTGTAGACATGTGACCCAATGAATAATGCCATAAGGAGCCAACAAAGAAGTAAATGAATGAAATTCACCACCTCAATCACTCTAGAACTACTTTATATCTTTGCCAAATTGAACTTTCCCCAATTTCTAAAATAACACAAAACAACGAACAACTTGATTTTTTTTAATGAGAAACAACCATGTAAATATACTACAAACATCCACAAATGAAATGTAATACCAACTAGCCCCCGAACTAACAAGAGTGGGATCCCATAGATCAGAAACAACAAGATCAAATGGATAATGATACACCATGGTAGAAGCAGAAAATGGTAATTTGTGTGACTTCCCTTGTTGACAAGTAGAATATGCATGCTACAATTTCTTAGTAGAAACAAAAACATTACAAGAAATCAAAACCAACAAGAGAATGGTCGACGACATATGTCGTAGCTAACGATGCCACAATTCAAACAAATCAGTCTTAGTGGATACGGAAGAACTAGTGCCCAACTTTGCACTATTGAGAGAAAGATCAGAACTTCAAACAAAGTCCATAGTTGTGGATGAAGATACCAGAGAAAATTGATACAAACTCTTGTGTGTGTGGCCTCGAAGCAAAATTTCTAGGGTCTGCAACTCAAAAAACTCAAAAACTCATTATTATCCCGAGAAAACTAAGAAACCTAAGAGCATTTTTTTATGAATAGTGGGTACACGCAACACATTAGTTAAGTGCAACACTTTATGAGAAGTAGAAATGGCACTGTGGCCCAGCAATAGGAGCACAAGTACCATCATTCATAAGCAGCAAAGTTGTACCTAAATAATCACTCGTATTAGTTAAAATGGAAGCCTTATGACATACTTGATTCATTGTACCAGAATCGAGGTACCAAACGGGCAACTGGGTAGAGGGAGAAGATGTTGAAACTTTCAGGTTAGACACAACACTAACCAGCCCAGCAGTCATCAGCATCCATAGACCAGTAGACACATCCCGTGGTAAACCCCCATGTGAAAAGGAGGCAAGCCCAGTAGACCTAGTAGACCCATACGGACTCGCGTGTGAAGAGAAAAGAGGCCTAGTAGCAGAACTAAATCTCGACAAACCTACTTGGGAAAAAACACAACCCTAGTAGACTCATGCGAACCCATATATGGTGAAGAAAGAACTGAACCATATACAGGCCTACAAAGGGAAGTATCAGGCCTAATCATTGCGGGAGACATATACAATGAACCATTCCACCTTCGTAGATAGGATACTTGATTAACTTGAGCCATGGGGCTTGGGTGAGATAACGTGCCAAAAGTGCAAAAAAAATGTCCATTTGAGACAGAATCATAAGAAGGATGAGTATATGCTGAAGACCCATAAGCAAAACTGTAACACCCCAAAAATGTAGAGTCTATAATTCTTCATGCTTTGACACAAATTTCTTGTTTGCTTTATTGGCTATGAGATTTGGGTATGTTTAGGGGTGTTCAGGAAGTCTGGGTTCGAGTCTAGGCCTTGGCAAAATTTTTAGTTTTGTTCTTAAGTGAGATTGGTTGTTAGTAGTTAGGGCTTATGTTTAAGTATGTAAGATTTTATGTCACAAAAGAGCTTATGGCCTAGTGGTGGTGGCGTGACATGGCTATTGTGTGAGTAAGGGTTCGAATCCCATGGCAAGCAATGAGCATTTATTTTGCTACCAGGGGACCACAAGAGTTGGTGTTGGATTTGAACTCTGGCGATGGAGAGTTTGAATTGGTCTTGTGGGATGGTTAGAGGATATCAAGGAGGGATAAAGGGAGAGTATCATAGAGATTTTTGAGGAGTTTGAGATTGGGAAGAGTTGTAGCCGAAATGGGTAGCTTGTTGGTGCAAAATTCAGCTAAGGGGTTGGGATGTGCATTTTCGGCAATGGTGTTTGAATAGGGGTCGAATTTCCTTTAGGCATTTCGAGGTTTTTGCGTTTTTAGCTCCTTTTCTCTCTAGTGATGATTTATTTGGTAATCACTTGTGTTTCTTCGAGATTTTTTTAGTGCAAGTCTTTTGTGCCGAATTGTAAGTGTCAGTATATCGAAAGTCTTGTGTCGTTTCTTCTCAAACTTTTTCTCTCTTCTTTGTTTCAAAATCTGACGAATCACTCATTAGCCGAATATCTGTTGCCTATTCCTTTCTTTTATAGCCAAACTTATTATTCTCTTGTTCTCAACATTTCTTCTCTTTTTCCTAAAGTTTGATTAAGCCAAACTTAACTTCCTGTTTTTCCCTTTTCATTGTTCTTTTCTTTTCAAGATAGTTGAATGCTCTTCGTTCCTAACCATTTCTTCATCTCTTCGATTTTTGGGTAAGTGGTTACTCTAACTGAATCTTTGTTGGCTTTGTTCTTCATGCTCGGTTTTTGGTATCTCTTAGGCCGAAGGGCAGTTTTCTCTTTGTTTTCTGTAAGGATAAGTTCTTCTAGCACTTTCTTTTTCGTTCGAATGTTGCTAGGGACTCATTTTCCTTAACCAAGTGTAGGCCGAGTACTTTTCCCCTGCAAGGGATATTTCGAGTTGTGGTAAGTGTTTTAAGCATAGTTTATATATTCTTTTGGGATTGTAGATTCTTATGAGTCGGCTAACAGTTTTTGTGAATGTAATATCATTGAAAAGAATACAGGGTTTAGGGGCTAGAGGTGGTTGCGGTTGCTGATTGGTAAGTAGCGTTAGTTTGATTAAAATATTTCAATATTATGGTGATGGATTAATGAGGGTTTGAGACTATTGAAGGGGTTGTTTCATAGGTGTTTAATCTGAGAAGCGGTTCAACTATAATCCATAACAGGTGTGTAACTGTACATCGTAAATCGTTACTGTCAAAAAATCAAAATAGGTGTGTATTTACACCCCTATTTTACTGTGAATCGGCAAAAGCCAAATAGCCGAAACTTCGGCATTTGAAGCCTCACGAGCACGCGAGCGCTCGTGGGGTAAACCAAGCTCACAAATCATGGGCGACAGATGGTAAAGGCCGTCACGAGCATTCTCGTGGGTTTGGGCCGTTATTGACCTCATTGGGCCGAGATGGGCCCTGTGGGCTCGTAAGCCCCACACAGATGAAATTTGCAGTAAGTGTTAGATAATGGAGTAGGCTATGGTGATTGCATAGTGGCTACTGGATTTGGGCTAAATGGGTCACACGAGCGTGTGGGCCCACTTGGGCCGACTAATGGGCCTTGGGCCTATTTACACTGTTTGGGCCAGATGGGCTGTCTGAGTTGTTCGAGATGAGTGTAAACCTTTTAAAGGGTCATTATCTGTATCGAGACCCTAAAATAGGTTAAATGTCTGAAATACCCCTAAAGGGTAAAATTACTATTTTACCCCTAATCGATGAAATAACTATTATACCTCTAGTGGTAGGTTAATTGATGTGTGCATGACAATTATATGACTGGTTTGAGTATGACATACTGCATTCACGTAATATTTATGACACAACATACTCCATGGGGTTGGGTTTATGATTTGGAGGAAGTACTGTATTAGTGGCTTTTCCACATAATTACCGCTCTGGTGGCTTTGCCACGTTTACTGTTATTAGCAGCTTTGTTGTGTTACTATTAGCAGCATCACAGCGATGTTGGTGTGTTGTTTGGATGGGTCAATTTAATCCCCACATGGTGTGTTGGTTGGATTGGGGTGGGTTACATGACTGCACTGTACTGATACTGAAATGGGCTTAGTCCCACACTGTTATAGTATAGGGCTAAGGACCAGACTGTACTGATACTGAATAGGACCCAGGCCTAAATTGTTGTTGTGTGCACTGTTTACTATTTAACCGATAGGGGATTACACACTGAGTTTTCGTAAACTCACCCTTTTTCTTTTTAGCTGTGCAGGTAATCCCTAGCCTTAGGCGGTTTGGTGCTGCGAGTGACTCGGAGGTGGCCACACAATTGCTGGTGTTCTACATATAACTTTTTTTCTTTATGTTTCATTTTGTGGTTTTGTTTATGTAATAAGGCCAATGGTGGTTTTAAGTTTTAATTGGGCTTTTGAATTTCTATCTAAACTGCTAGTCTAGGGAAAATGAGTTTTCAAATCATCACGGTTTTCAAATTGTCATGGTTTTCTAATGAACACGAGCTTTCAACAGTAAAGTTTTCAAGATGCTTCCGCAATTTAGATTGTATAATGTACCAAAGTCTAAGTAAATTTGTAAAAGTTTTGACAAGAACCATTTTTAAATGACATAAAAAGATTTATACTCAGGAACGGGTTTTTACTTAAGAGGTTTACTAATGAAAAATACTTTTATGTGACATGCCAGATTCGGTCATAACGTCTAGGCCGAGTTTCGAGTGTTACATTTAGTGGTATCAGAGTCAAGTTTGTAAAACTCGACTGTGGAATGGGTTTTTAAAATTTTTCTCAAAAATAGGGTATTGGAAAGTTTTCCTAAAATTTGGTTTGGAAAAAGATTATTTCAAAGGAATTTGAATTGTTTTTGAAATGAAGTTACTGGAAACGTGGCACACCAAGTCTCCTGTTCCAAATCTATAAGTTCTCTGCCATTATACTACTATGGACTGAAATGTTATACTGAGAAACTGCTATAGATAGTTGTACCATACTAAAACTCTTTGGTTAGAGTAAATTGAGACTATAGAAGACTGGGAACTATAGTAAGACTTTGTTCTGCAGAAACAAACCTTAATTATTGTCGTTCATAACACATTGTTAATAATCACTGAAATTATAAATTGATACATAAGACTTTTAAATAGATAATTCGCTATTGAAATGAGTACAAGGGGTACTCGCGAAAAGGGTACAGGAGGCTGCGGTAGAGGCCAGGCTAATGCTAGAGCTGGGTCTTCAGCATCGGGTCACATGCCTGCTAAGGAGGCACCGGCCTCACCAGTAACTGAGACAGGGTCTCATGACCAGCATCGAGTCACGTGTTCTTGAAAGGGTTGTTGGAGCGAGTATTGGATCAGTGGGCTGAAGGTCAATTTCTAACCGACTCAGTCTAACGGAGTGGAGATCTTCAGGGGTGTTTCTAGTGTAGCCCCAAATGTGGCAGAGTATTGGTTGGAGGCTATCGAGCAGATAACGGACAACCTTGACTGTACTGTAGAGCAAAAATTAAAAGGAGCAGTGCCCTTACTGTGAGATGACGCCTACCAATGGTGGCTCACTGTGAGGGAAGGTACACAAGCTGACCGTTTGACATGGGATTTCTTCAAAGTAGCCTTTTTAGGGAAGTATGTGGGCGCAAGTTATGTGGACACCGAAAGAAGGAATTCCTGAACTTGACCCTAGGGAATAAGACAGTGGCAGAGTACGAGGTGGAGTTTCTGCGGCTAAGTTGTTATGCACATGGTATAGTAGCAACTGAGTATAAACGCTGTGTGCATTTCAGGGATGGTCTCCGAGATGAATTACGTATATTGATAGCTCTGCAGAGGGAGCGAGATTTTACTGCCCTTGTGGAAAAGGAGAAAATTACTGAGGATGTGAAATGCTCTGAGCGTTAGAACCGTGAATGAGATAGAGGCAGAAATAAGAGGGATTTTGGGCCCTCAAGTTCTTTTGTTGGGCCAAAGAAGAAGCCTAGATTTGATGGGCCAGTCTGAGCTGGGGTTCCTATTGTTGCTGCAAGACCGCAACCTTGTGCTGATTGTGGGAGAGCTCACCAGGGTGAGTGCTGGAAACAAACTGGGGCGTGCTTCAAATGTGGGTCTATGGATCATCAGGTTAGAAACTGTACCCAGAGGCCTGTCTGTAGGTCAGGTCTATGTTTAACCAGGGAGAGGTGGTCAGTAGCCACCGAGAGGCCGTGGTCAGGCCGGAGGTGGAAATGATTTGGGACGAGGTCGTAGAACTTCAGGCAACGGTGTTGGTAGCACTAAAGTGAGGCAGCCTACACTGGTCTATGCTGCTCGTCGTTAAGAAGATAGTGACACTCCTGACTTCATAACGGGTACGTTCTTAATTTATAATATACCATACACTGCTTTAATTGATATTGGGTTTACACATTCGTCTGTTGTATGCATTGTGTCTGAGACGCTAGGTATTTAGTTTGAAGATACTGTTAGTGAGATGATTGTGTTCAGTCCAGTGCGACAGCCGGTTGGGGGTGAATAAGTTGTTCAGAAATGTGCCTCTAGAGGTCCAAGGTGTGGTTTTTCTGACGGATTTGATGGAACTACCGTTTGGGGAATTTGATATTATATTGGGCATGGATTGGCTAGTAAAACACCGTACAAAATTGGATTGTGCTGCTAAGCGTATGGTGTTGAAATCTGTGGAGGATGAGGAGGTGACTATGATAGGAGAGCGAAGAGATTATCTGTCTAATGTGATTTCTGCGTTAAGGGCCGAGAAGCTGGTTCACAAAGGTTGCGAGACATTCCTAGCTTATGTTAGCATTTCTAATTCTAAAGGTCCTTCTGTTGGAGATGTCAGAAATGTTAAGGAATTTTGATGTATTTCCTAAAGAACTTCCTAGGTTGCCTCAAAATCTTGAGGTCAAATTTGACATTGAGCTCCTATCTGGAACAGCTCCGATGTCCATCGCCCCATATAAGATGGCACCGAAAGAGCTGGTGGAGTTAAAAGCTTAAATTCAAGAGCTACTGGATCGAGGATTCATTCGACTAAGTGTGTCCCCATAGAGAGCACCTGTGTTGTTTGTGAAGAAGAAGGATGGATCCATGCGCATGTGCATCAATTATCGTCAACTGAACAAACTGACTATCAAGAACAAGTACCCTTTACCGAGGATAGATGATCTGTTTGACCAGCTGCAAGGAGCTACTATTTTCTCCAGGAGAGATCTTCGATCTGGGTACCATCAGCTAAAGGTTAAGGCAGCTGATGTGTATAAGACTACGTTTAGGACTCGTTATGGTCACTACAAGTTTTTAGTGATGCCATTTGGGTTGACAAATGCACTAAGGGCTTTCATGTATTTGATGAACCGAGTATTCCAGCCTTACTTGGATTGATTCATAGTTGTGTTTATAGACGACATCTTGGTGTATTCAAAAATAAAAGAGGATAATGATGCACATCTTCGAATTGTCTTACAAATTCTGAGGGAAAAGAAGCTTTACACAAAGTTCAACAAGTGTGAGTTTTGGATGCGAGAAGTGACATTTCTAGGTCACGTAGTGTCTACCATGGGGATTAGGATGGATCCTCGAAAAATTGGAGCTGAGTGGATTGAAAACCACCAAAAATGTATCTGAGATTCGAAGCTTTCTGGGTCTGGCTGGGTATTACAGATGTTTTGTTAAAAGGTTTTCACTGATTGCTGCACCTCTGACCAAGTTACTGCGTAAAGGGGTACCGTTCAATTGGACTGATAAATAGTAAGAGAGTTTTGAGAAACTGAAGGATGTTTTGACTAAGGCCCCTGTTTTGATACAACTAGAGTCTGGGAAGGAATTTACTGCCTATAGTGATACCTCGTACATTGGTTTGGGTTGTGTGTTGATACAAGAGGGTAAGGTGGTTGCTTACGTTTCTTCTCAGCTTAAGCCTCACGAGGCGAATTACCCCACTCATGATTTGGAGTTAGCTGCAATGGTATTCGCACTGAAGATTTGGAGGCATTACTTATACGGTGAAAAGTCTATTATTTTCACAGATCATAAAAGCCTCAAATATCTTCTTACTCAAAAGGAGCTGAATCTTAGGCAACGAAGATGGATAGAGTTGCCTAAGGATTATGATTGTTCAATTAAGTACCACCCTGGTAAAGCTAATGTGGTAGCTGACGCACTGAACCGTAGGGTTGTATCTGATTTGAGAGTAATGTTTGCTCTTCTCAGCTTGTTCGATGATGGTAGCTTGTTAGATGAACTGCAAGTGAGACCGACTTGGACTGATCAAATTAAGTAGAAACAATTGCTGGATGAGTTGCTAGTTTCTCATTTTTGACAAGTCAAGAATGGTGAGACTACAGATTTTGGGCTGAATAGTGAAGGAGTATTATGTTTTTGTGGAAGAGTTTGTATACCGAGGGATTCCGATTTGAGGCAGTCTATACTACAAGAGGCGTATAGTAGTCCATATGCTATGCAAGTTATACCGAGATCTGTGACAGCCCTATAGTGACCCTAGTCGGAAAGCGGTTTCGGGACCGCTAAACCGAGTCACCAAATTATTTGAATGTGATATTTATGGTCTAAAATATGTGAATATGAATGTGCGAAAATTTTAAGCTTCAATTTAGTTAATTGTATGTGAATGTAGTACATAGGACTTGTGTGACACTTTTGAAATGTGATAGGCTAATCTACAAGGATCTAATAGTGCATGTAATCAAAAGGGAGGACTTGCATGTCAATTTTCCCCCCCAATTAGTAGTGGCTGGCCATGAGCATGGGTGGACAAAATGTTATGGCTAAAAACATGTCATAAACATGTTGGGTTAATGCATTATGTAAGGAATAATAAAATAAAAAGCATGGGCAATAAAGTATTAGTGTTAGTAGGATGAGAAAAAAAAAAAGAAAGAATGTGTGTGATTGTTTCGCCCCCCCATTGCCGTGAGTTGAAGAAAAGAAAACAAAAAAAAAGTGTTCATCCTTGAACATCTTTGGCCCAAAATTTTAAGGATAAAGGAAGAAGAAAGGTTGAAGAGGTTCGGCCATGCATGTAACTAGGCTAAGGTATGTTTGATGTTGTGCCATAAGATTCATGCATGTTTTAGTTGTTAGCTTGAGTTCTAGCTAGCCCATGGTTCAAATCTTTGCTATGTCATGGAGATGGTATTCGGCTAAAGTGGATTGGTGTTGATGTCATTTACATGCTAAAAATGAAGCTTTGTAATGATGCATGTGATGGTAGATTGATGACTCTTGATTCTTCTTTTTAGCATTTTTGAGTGAGACATTAAGTTCTTTGTTTAACAATGACCAAAATTGAAATGGTATGGTGTTGTGATGCATTCGGCCATAGTAGAAAGTAGAGGAGAAATATGGTTGTTATTCACGTTATTTGGATGAGAAATGGTAGTAAGGTGAAGATCAAATGTTAATGTTTGATTTACTAGTGTGTATATGTGTATTAGCCGAGTTTTGAATTTGAAACAAAATGGTATGTAGTCAATACAAGCAACCATATTTGTAGGAAGTATTAAGCATATAATCGGCCTCAACCTAGACATGTATATTCGGCCACATGAAATAGATTTGTGTTGTATGTGTTCGGTTAGAGGCAAGCATATTGATGCTTTTATCTTGACTTAGAAAATTCGGCTAAGGGGAATATTAGCTAATATGTTGAATTCGATTCGTGATTTCGTACATATGTGACTCTAATGTCTAATGTATATATGGGCTAAGTACCTTGAGCTTCTCTTTTGATGTTCAAATGAATTGTGTTAAATTGCTTAATGTGATTAAAAATGCGCATGACCATTGTGTATTTGAGCTAAAGGGTGGCCATATGACCTATTAAACTCCTTGTCATATTCGACCATAAGCTAGCATAATGAGACTTTAATAAGTTAAATTTGTTTGAATTAGCTCAAGAGCTTAGAGGACCACAGTTGGATAAGGGAAAGGAAAAAGTTATCGAATAGCCGCCGAAATCGTTCGACCACATCCGAGGTAAGTTTTCGAGTAATGGAACTTAGATTATGATTTGATTAGATCATGTTTTAAGCAAATCAAAATCATGCTCTTTGTATGTGGCTATTAAGCCGAAATTGCAAGTGTGATAAGTGTCTTGTGTTTGAGCTTTGGTAATGAAAATGAAATACGGATGTGTCATGATTTATTGATAAATGTGCATGGTTATTCGAATGATGTCCGAGCTAAGTCCCGAAGGCTTTGTGCTAAGTGACTATATCTGGACTAAGATCCGAAGGCATTTGTGCGAGTTACTAATTCAGGGCTAAGCCCAAAGGCATTGGTGCGAGTTACTAAATCCGGGTTAAGTCCCGAAGGAATTTTGTGCGAGTTGCTTTAACCGGGCTATGTCCCGAAGGCATTTGAACGAGTAGCTATATCCGGTTAAATTCTGAAGGTACGTGATTTGGGAATGAGCGATCTTGCTGTAAAAATTTCAGTTAATACGCTTGTAAAATCCCAACAATGAGGTATGTTTCGTATGTGCATTGGAATAGTTGATTCCCTTCGAATAATATTCGCTCAGTCGAGTAATGAGCTTCCGGTATTTGGCTAAGATGATCCCTTATGTATGAATATAGGGGTTGGAATGTGAAGTAGGAATGATTTGAGAATATGTATATATATGGAATTATCCGTTTAGTTATATGAATGCTATACTTCGGTTGTGCTTAAATTCTTTGCTCAAAACTTACTAAGCATTTAATGCTTACTCCGTTTATTTAGTTCTCTGTTTTATAGATTTTGGTCCTTCAGCTATCGGACTCGGGATTTTTGAAGTCGAAGTCGCCCACACTATCAAAGCTCCTTTTGGTATATTTTGGTTGAACTTTGAAATGGCATGTATAGGACTGCCCTTTTGCTGTTGGTCATGTACCTTTCGGTTTTATGTAAATTTGGATAGCCATGCGAAAATGGCTTAAATATACTTTGATCATAGCATTATAATCATTTTGTATGTTGTCCGTCGAGAGGTATGGAAATGTTGGTAACGGTTAGTCATGGGAATGGTTATTCATGATCACTTTTGGTATATGTATGACAAACTCTAGTTGATCCATGGAGGATCATGAAATAGGTAAAGTTTACCTTAAAAATAGATGCTGGATGCAGCAGTGATGTGGATGTGAAAAATCACTAAAAATAGTAGGAATGGAATTAAATAGTGAATAAATTATGTAATCGAACCTCAATGAATCTATTTTCATAGGATAGTAACGAAAAGTTCATATGAACAGTATATTATGAGATGTTAAAGTTTTCGTGAGATAGGGCCAGAACGGTTTCTGGATCCCCTGATCTGAATTTGGAAATTCATTATAAATTAACCAGAGACATTTAGAAGTCATGCCAATATGTATAGATTCCTTTTTGAGTCTAGTTTCTATCGAAACAAACGTCATCAGTATTGAAGCCCTGTACAGGGAGATATCTAAGTCGTAATGCATGAAGGTCAGTGTAGTCGCACCCTGTAATAGGGGAGATTTAACTAATAAACTTGACTAATTGGCCTAACCAAAAATTCTAGAAAAAAATATGTAGATGGAAATATGAGTCTAGTTTCAGGGAAAAATTACGAAACTGATTTTCGAGTTTTGGAACTCAAGATATGATTTTTAAGGTGACAGTGACGTAGTTAGCCAACTGCCCGAAAAATTTTAAAATGGACTGTGAAAGTAAATGAATTAAGTCGGTTAGCACCTCGTGTTCGACTCCGGCAACGGTCTCGGGTACGGGGTGTTACAAGATCTTTGTGAGCTGTACTGGTGGCCAGGGTTGAAACGCGAAGTTACTGATTATGTGAGTAAGTGCTTGACATGCCAGCAAGTTAAGGCTGAGCAACAACTACCTTTTGGGTTACTACAGCCAGTTAAAATTCCACTCCGAAAGTGGGAGAGGGTAACCAAGGATTTTGTGAGTGGGCTACCCTTAACGCCTACTAAGAAGGATTTGATATGGGTGATTGTAGACCGATTGACTAAATCTGCCTATTTTATACCGTTCTGCATTGATTTTTTGTTGCAAAAGTTTGCCAAGTTGTATGTGGCCAAAATTGTGAGACTGCATGATGTACCGATTTCTATCATATCTGATAGAGATCCTAGATTCACATATCAGTTCTGGAAGAAGTTACACG
The DNA here is from genome assembly GCF_007990345.1 of Gossypium hirsutum. NCBI lineage: Eukaryota > Viridiplantae > Streptophyta > Magnoliopsida > Malvales > Malvaceae > Gossypium > Gossypium hirsutum. The sequence continues at coordinate 88,707,787 of NC_053428.1, read as the reverse complement.
AGGCTTTGGGTACAAAATTGGATTTCAACACTGCATTTCACCCTCAGACAGATAGGCATTCACAGAGGGTGATTTAGACACTCGAAGACATGTTAAGAAGTTGTGTAATTGATTTCAGAGGCAGTTAAGAGGACTACTTGCCGCTGGCAGAGTTTGCGTATAACAATAGCTACCAAACCAGTATTCAAATGGCACCATATGAGGTGTTTTATGCTCGTAGGTGTTGTACTCCTATCTGTTGGACTGAGTTGGGTGAGCGGCGAATTCTGGGGCCAGAATTAATTTCTGATACTGAAGACAAGGTAAAACTGATTCGAGATCGGTTAAATGAAGCATCTGATAGGAAAAATTCTTATGCCGACTTAAAGCGTAAAGAAATCGAGTACTCGGTGGAGGATTATGTCTTTCTTAAAGTCTCACCATGGAGCAAAATTTTGAGGTTTGGGCAAAAAGGCAAGCTTAGCCCTGGGTTATTGGGCCTTACCGAATACTTAAGCGTGTAAGATTGGTTGCGTATCAACTTGAATTGCCTCCAGAGTTGGATAGAATTCATGATGTGTTTCATGTTTCAATACTGAGGCGGTCCTGCTCTAATCCCTCGCGCATAGTGTCAGTTGAGGAAATCGAGGTTAGGCCTGATTTAACTATCGAGGAAGAACCGGTGCAGATATTGGACCATGATGTTAAAGTATTGAGAAATAAATCTATTCTACTGGTCAAAGTGCTTTGGCATAATCACGGTTCAGAAGAGGCCCTGTGGGACATAGAGGAAGCAATGTGACAGCAATACCCTCACTTATTCTAACCAGGTAAATTTTGAGGCCGAAATTTCTCTAAGGGGTAGAATTGTAATGCCCAAAAAATGTAGGGTCTGCAATTTTGTATGCTATGACACAAATTTCTTGTTTGCTTTATTGGCAATGAGATTTGGGTATTTTTAGGGATGTTCAGGAAGCCTGGGTTCGAGTCTGGGCCCGGCAATATTTTTAGTTTTGTTCTTAAGTGAGATTGGTTGTTAGCAGTTAGGGCTTATGTTTGAGTGTGTGAGATTTTATGTCACAAAGGAGCTTGTGGCGGCGTGAAATGGCTATTGTGTGAGCAATGGTTTGAATCCTATGGCAAGAAAGGAGCATTTATTTTGCTACCAGGGGACGGCAAGAGTTGGTGTTGGATTTGAACTCTGGTGACGGAGAGTATGAATTGGTCTTGTGGGATGGTTAGAGGATATCAAGGAGGGATAAGGAGAGAGTATCATGGAGATTGGCACGTGATATTCACGATAGGTTTTAAAAATTTATAATTAATTTTTCTTGAAACTAACTATTATCATGATGAAGGCAAGTGTAACCTATCGAAAAGCAGTATAGCTTTAGCAAGACCGAATTTTCGAACCCAAAGGAACCAAGAGTACTAGTAACTACTTTCTTTTTATTATCTAGCCTAAAAATTAAGGGATTTGTTTATCTAAACTAGTTAACTAAACTAAGAATGCATAGGGAGAAATTAGGGAAAATATTTTGGAAAATCCGAATGATTAAGACAATACCTAAGGAAAAATCCATCTAGACTTCACTTGTTATTTGAATCTAAATCAGATGATTTATTCATTTAACTTGATCCGTAGAAATCCCTAAGTTATATTATTATCTCTCTCGAGACAAATAACGTCTAACCCTAGGTTGATTTAATTGAAATCTCTTTCTAATTAACGCCCTAGTGTTGCATTAACTCGATCTATGGATCCTCTTATTAGGTTTCACCCTAATACGGCAAAATCTTATCACCCTATCTCTAGGCGTGCAATTAACTCTGCTTAATTGCAACAAAGTTACTCTTAGACAGGGTCTTCGCCTCCTCTAAATAAGAGCATTAATTTGAATCAATATCCTGGAATATTAAAACAAGAATTAAGAACACATAATTAAGAACAAGTCAAATATTTATCATACAATTCAGATAATAGTAATAAGATCTGTCTCAGGTTTCATTCCCCTTGGGTATTTAGGGGGTTTAGTTCATAATTATAAAATAAAACATCTCAAAACAATAATGAATACAAAACATAAAGAAAATCCAAATCCCCTGAATGGAAATTGAAGGGAGATCTTCAGTCTTGACGATGAATCTGGCTTCTGAGATGGACCAATCGGTTTCCCTTGGGTAATTCCTTGCTTCCTACTCCGCGCGCCTATTCTAAATACCTCCTCCGGTGTTTAAATAGGCTTTCAAATGCCTAAGAGCCCTCAAAAGAGGCCTTTTTCCGAGTAGGGCTATACTTGGGCTCGGCAGGGAGATGGCCGTGTGACACTTCCGTGTACGATTACTCCAGCCCTTGGTCAAGGCTGTTGAATAGGCACGGTCGTGTAGCCTACCAATGTAAGTCACGCTTCAATCCTACCAAATGGACACGGCCGTGTGACACGCCCATGTGAGGAAGTCCAGGCCGTGTTGATTTCCCATGTGGGTCCATTTTCTTTGTTTTCAGCCCGTTTCTCGCTCTTTTTACTCTCCTATGCTCACCTAAGTATAAAACATGAAATTAAAGGATCAGGAGCATCGAATTCACAAAATCTAAGGAGAAACCATCCATAAATATGATAAGCATGGGATAAAAATATGTATAAATCACGGTTTATCAAATACCCCCACACTTAAGCGATTGCTTATCCTCAAGCAAAATCCTCAACTCACAATCAAAATAAATTCTTCTCAATTTATAATCCCTATCAATAATATCTCAACATAATCCATAGGTGATCATACATTGAAAATTCAACTAAAAGTACATCAAAGTTTCAAACATTCCAAGTTGAGCATTTTATCATGAAAACATAGGTGTCCCCCCTCGTCTAAGTAATCACTTTTGATCAAAATATCACAGAGTTTAACATTCTTACTAAAGATTCACTCAAATCACTCGAGGGGTTTAAGGACATCAAATAAAGCACTCATTAGTCAATATGAAAAGTTATTACCATAGGCTTGCATGAAAATCAAATCTCCACCACTATATATTGAGATGATACATCAATCAAAAAGATCTTTAGAGGGTTGTAACGTGGCTTTGGTTAGGGGGTCTCGTCACAGGCTGAAGGAAAAGGTTAGAATCGAGATTGAATTGAAGAAATCACCTAACAAGAAAAATAACCAATTATCAATTTAATACAAGTGAGCTTCTTCTCAGAATATCGAATTAACACTCAAGCTAAAAAAAAGACGAATTACTACTAATATATGTGTAAGGATTGTTTTTTTTTTTCAGAATAACATAGAACTTAATAATTGTAACGAAGAATAAAACATAGCTAAGCAATTAGTTCAAATCAAATCTCGACAAAAATAAGGATCAAATTAGGGGATTTCAACAATAATGGGTTATGGGTTAATATTGAGGGTAAATCAATTAATGGCTTGTTAGGCTCAAAGGGGATCACTAAGGGTTAATTATGAAGGTAGGCTTTTGTGGAGTAAGTTGGTTAAACCTAAGTGCCTTTATCATCTCGACATATCAAATCAAATGGTGTGGTCTTGACATGCATAATCAAGCAAGTTCCAGAATAACAAATCAATACTGACGCACTCATAATAAAAGTGAGCATGAAAGAAATAAAATATGCTCTAAAGGCACCAGATCTTACAAAAATTATGGATTTTTTATGTTTAAACTTGTGAATTTCAACTCAAGATAATACCTAAACTTAGGGAAGCAACCTAAAAGTTTTAAAAAAAATCAAATTATCATGCTTGATTCCCTAATGTCTTAAAGTTTAAACAATCAATGCATAAATGCCTATGTTTTAATTCAAGACATATCAATAAAAATCATAAATTAAGTAAAATTTATTCTAATAGTGATATGAGTGATTCACGTGAGAATAAGACAAAATTCAAGGATTTCTGATAATGATATAAAAGACCCCCACACTTAACATGTACATTGCCCTCAATGTACAAAGATAGATATATTGAAAAATATAGATATATAATCATAAGATAGGGAGAGAAGTGAAACTTCATGAATGATGAATGAACTCCTTGAATTGGAGTTATAGAGAATAATCGGCCAAGGCAATGATGAGAGTGGAGGAGGATACTTTGATGGTGGTAAAGGTTCATTAGTCCATAAGTCTTGCGCCAAAAGAGAATTATGTCTGGTAGTAGCTATGGTCATGGTCGAGCAAGACATGGCAGTCATGGAGAACCTTTGCCAGTAGAGTTTTTAGTTCCTATTTGATGATGAGCTTTGGAGCTCTTTATGACTGTGATAAAATCAGGAACTCTTTAGGAAATATAAGGAAGCATAATTACTCGTAATGAAATAGCCGAAAATAAAAATTGTAAAAACTAAAATTAAACTAATATTAAAGGAAAATGAAATAAAAAGTAATTAAAGAAGATAAACAAAGATAAACTAATATTATGGTGAATTTCTAAAGTTAGAATAGGGAATCCAGAAATTGCTTTGACCCTATTTCACCTCATAAAATACAACTCTTTTACCTATTTTGTTTCGTCCACATGAAAATATATTTATTAAGATTCAATTATATATTTTATTCATCATCTAATTCTATCTCTACTATTTTTAGTGATTTTTCAAACTCACATCACTGCTGCTGCGTGATTCTGTTTTATAGCCAATTTCACCATTTTATGGATTTCCATATATTAGTTAGCACATAAAGCATGCGTGTTATCAAATATAATCTCGATTAGCCACTCCAATAGCTAATAATTCTCAAACATTTCCATGCCAACCATGAGCTATATCATAAGGTTATATACACAAAAGGATTATAATGCTATACATGCCATATTCCCAAAATATGCAAGCCACCATACCGAAATGGCCCGTTAATAGTGTGAGCGTGCCTCCGACCGTCCTGATCTCCAAACCGGCTTGTCAAAAATACAAGGAATGGAAGGGAAGGAGTAAGCATAAATTCTTAGTAAGTTCACATGCAAATAACAAGTAACTTAACAAAGCAATTATACCAACCAACATTAGCGTAATATCACCAAAACATATATCACATTTCAATTCATCATTCATCATTTTACTACATTATTGTTGTCATATCAAGTCTCAACCCGAGGGTTAAGTACACACCTGTCCAAAGTGCCCATTCCACAACACTTACCAATACGTCACTTGCATCTTGAGTATTCTTCCATTTCACTAGAATTCTACGCATTGAACACATCGGAATATAACTCGAATACATGGAAAGTTTGCACATAAGTGCCACATATGTTGCCAAGCTACCATGTAACCCGCCCATAAGCGAACTCGGACTCAACTCAATGAGCTCAGGCGTTCGCATTCATAAGTGAACTCGGACTCAACTCAACGAGCTCGGATGCCTAGTTACATCTCACGAACTCGGACTCAACTCAATGAGTTCGGACGTTCGCATCCATAAGTGAACTCAGACTCAACTCAACGAGTTCAGATGCCTAGTTACATCTCACGAGCTCAGACTCAGCTAAATGAGTTCGGACGTTCGCATCCATTAGTGAACTCGGACTCAACTCAACGAGCTCGGATGCCTAGTTACATCTCACGGACTCGGACTCAATTCAACGAGTTCAGACGTCCGCATCCATAAGTGAACTCAGACTCAACTCAATGAGTTCGGATGCCCAAATATCCGAATCTATTCCTAGCGTTCAACTGGACTTTCCTCATTCGTACTCCTTTACCATTCTCCTTGGAATACCCATGACAATACTTCGGTAGTCTTTCACATTTTTCACATAATTCATAAAATTTTTGCATGTTGTCCAACAATGACCACAAAGCATAGAATTGCATGATAAAAATCATAATATCGTATAAATAGCATTAAATGATTTAAAATAACTGTTATATTACAATAATTACATATGAACTTACCTCGTATGTGAAAATGGTCGTTTTTACCATTTTGTCCACAACTTGGTATTCTGCCGATTTTAGCCCGAATTTCAATTTTCCTTGCTCTATCATGTCAAATATAGCCTAATTAGGACTCATATTATTCAAATCAACCCAAAATCATATTTTGGAAAAATTATAATTTTGCCCCTAAACTTTTACATATTTATACTTTTGCCCCAAATCTCATAAATTAAACTTCATCCTATTTTCTTATGTTTTATGATATGCTAATCATTTTTTCCCTGCTACAGTAACATCCAATTCTCACTCTAACATGTACTTATGAACATTAGGTATTTTTATCGATTATGTCATTTCAGTCGTTTTTGCGTAAAATCACTTAGCAAAAGTTGTTTAACACAATCTCAAGCTTCATATTCTACCATAAAACATCAAAATTCATGCATATCATTCATGGGTAAATTTTTAAATATAAACCCTAGCTCAAAATATTGGTTGAAACAGGTAAATCGAGCTACGATAATTTCAAAAATGTAAAGAACATTAAAAACGGGCATAGAAATCACTTACAATCAAGGCTTAAAAGTGTTGAAACCCTAGCTATGGTGGAGAGCAAAATTTGGCAGCAACTTATGGAGAAGATGATCATTTTTGTGTTATTTTTCCCATTTTATTTCATTTAATATCAAAATGACCAAAATGCCCTTCCTTATTAAACTTTCAAAAATTCTATCCATGTCCAATTTTTATCCATAAACTTAGAAATTGGTAAAATTGCTATTTAAGACCTCTTAATTAATATTTCAAAGCAATTTCATACTAGAAACTTCTAGAATGCAAATTTTGTAACTTATTCAATTTAGTCCCTAACTTCAAATTAAGCACTTTATGCATAGAATTTCTTCACGAAATTTTCACACAATCATGAAATCATATCATAGACCTCAAAATAATCATAAAATAATTATTTATATCTCAAATTTGTGGTCCCAAAACCACTATTCTGATTAGGCCCTAATTCAGGATATCACAAATAAAGCGTCTCTCATAATATGAAATTACAGATATGTATACATAGTTTTTTTTAAGAACAAGTTAAATATTTATAGACTAACTTATTACAAACAAGACATAGCTAAGCAATTTCTTCAACTCAAATCTCGACAAAAATAGGGATCAAATTTAGGGGATTTTAAGAATAATGGGTTATGGGTTAATATTGAGGTCAATACAAGGAATGGGCTTGTTAGGCTCAAATGGGTTTACTAAGGGTTAACCGTGGAAGTAGGCTTTTCATGGCATGAGTGGGTTAATCCTAAGTGCCTTAATCATTTCGATATATCAAATCAAATGGTGTGGACTCGACATGCATAATCAAGTAAGTTCTAGAATAACAGTTCAATACTGAAGCACTCAAAGCAATAATAAAAGTGAGCATGAAAGAATAAATAGATGCTCAAAAGGCTCAAAAATCTCACAAAAATTATGGCTTTTTTGATTTTTAGACTTTTAAATTCCAATTCAAAGTAATATCTAGACTTGAGGGAACAACCTATAATTTTAAATTCTTAAAGATCAACTTATCATGCTTGATTCTCTAATGTCTTAAAGTTTAAACAATCAATGCATAAATCTCTATGTTTTAATTCAAGATATATCGATCAAAATCATAAATCAATTAAAATTTATCCTAAATATGATATGAGAGTTTTTCAAGAGAACAAGGTGAGTATTCAGGGATTTTTCTGATAATAAAATGAATGCCCCCCACACTTAAGATGTACATTGCCCTCAATGTAAAAAGATAGATATTATAGAATGTAAAAATAAGATAGGGAGAGAAGTGAAACTTCCTGTATGATGAATTCCTCGAACTAGAGTTTTGGAGAGTAATTGGTTTGAGAATGGAGAAGGATACTCCAGTGGTCGTAGAGGTTCATTAGTCCATAAGTCCTGCGCTAAGAGAATATTATATCTAGTAGTAGTTATGGTCGTGGTCGATAAGGACATGACAGTCGTGGAGAACCTTTCCCGGTGGAGTTGTAGTTCCTATGTGACGATGAGCTTAAGAACTCTATATAACTATGATAAAATCAGGAACTTTTTAGGAGATATTAGGAAGAATAATTACTCAAAAAGGAATAACTGAATTTAATAATCTAAAATCTAATAAAAAAGTAGTTTCAATAAAAATTAAAAACATAAAATAATAAATAAATGTTTTTAAACATCTTCATCGATGGATGGTTCGCGAGGTGGGACTGGCGATGAGATGTGGAGGTGCTGACAAATCTGTTAAAGAGTAGCATCAATGTCAAATCATTGAAAACACTGCTGCTCGAATCGGGTGAGGAGCTCAGAGATGTCAGCATATGAAGCTGCCGCATAAACTGGACGAGAGGGTGGTGGTGGCTGAGTCGGTGGTCCTCGTGCTGTGGGGGACATCATCAGGAATGTACTCGTAGGCCTCCTCTTTGGTAGATTGGGTGAGACGGTACTGGGGAGGGTAGGTTCCTTGACACCTCTCAATCATCCTCATGCTAAGCATGCTCGAGATGCCTTGTGGAGACATTTGGCCGATGAGGGTGAGGGATGATTCTTGGGCCGCGGTGTTTAGGAGCCCAAAGTGTCGCGCCAGTCGAGTGATGTAAGGGCCAATGGAGATGGCCCCCTTTTGATGCCACTCCGTCTGGTTTTGAATTGTAAGAGCGATGAAATAAGCAAGGTTAATGACGTGCCCTTGCGACATGCACCATAAGAAGTAGACATCGTGGGTGTTGTCGACGCCAGTGCTCTCTTGCCTCCTTGTAATCATGTGAGCTAAAATAACGTGTAAATGCCTCAGGGATGGTGGGAGAATTGATTCCTTCGAGCGGCTAGGATTGTAGGAGGCCATGCTAGAGGCCAACGTGTGCCAGCACTTCGATGGAGAGACATGTATGTGGCGACTAAGAGCATGTAGTTCATTCTCCTCCATGAACTCCTCTGTATATAAGCCTAGTATAGCACCAAACTCTTGGACGCTTAGCTGGCGTATTAATCTACCTAGGCAAAATTGGACCGTACCGGGATCATCGTACCTTGTCATTACGGTCTGGAGATAGAACATTGAGCATAGTTCCATCGTGAGCTCGAGGTATGTCGACTCGATAATCCCGAAGAATAGCTCCCAAGGGTCGGTGGTTAGGAGAGCCCAAATCGCATCAGCCATTTGAACTTGTTCTACGGCATCCCATTCGATGCAGCGGCCTGCAATTAAGGGTTAGGCCCAAAGTATTTGGAAAAGCTCTTCTTGGGGCCCTTGGGGAAACTGCAGGAGAGGGTGACGAATTTCTGCGGTTGGACCCGCAGAAGATGATGCTCCCTTCCTCTTGTTCGAGGCATGTACGACGGCCTTTTTACCACGTGAGGATGACATGGTACCTGCGATTAGAATCATCAAGTCATCTTGATGAGTGGTCGAAGTAAAAGGAATACGATTTTAACTAAAAAGCAAACTTTCAGCCACAATCGAACATAACTAATATAATAATTTCATGACCTTATCATTGTATGTAGTAATGGCATGTGTAAGAAAGAGGAATGAAGCTTTCCTAACAACATGAAATGTATGATAAATAATTGAAAAATACAAATTTCGTTAGAGAACTTGCAGGGAAATATCATGAGAATGAGCATGGTAAAATCATGGGTATGAAGTTTTCCTAATCACTTGGTTTAACATGCAATGTATAATAACTAACTTAAGAATTCGAACTAAATGATAAAATAATGAGCAAAATGAAAAATAGTTCAAAAGCAATGAAGATTATGTTGATAATAAGCATTAGAAATAAGTAAAATAGAACTGAAAGGAGTAAACAAATGCTAAGGAAGAGAGATTGAGCATCAAAAACGAAGTTAGAGGTGGCGCACGGGCGTGGCAGGGAGGCCATGTAGAGTAGCAGGGGCTATGGTTTGGGTTTTTGAATGGAGAAGAAAGTGTATAGTGCAGGGTATTTAGAGATTTTGAGGCACATGGCTAGGACGTACACCCGTGTCCCATAAATTTCAACCTATGTGATTCACGAATTTCAAATTTGGGCGCGTCTGACATTTAGTACACGCCCGTGTTCCGAGGGCGTGTGAGTTCACACGGCTGTGTCTAGCTTTGTTCGCTTCTCCTACGCCCGTGTGTTCAAGCTCCACGCCCGTGTTCCTAGGGCGTGTGTTAATTGGACAGGTTCAACCACGGGTGTGTTGCATGCCCGTGTTGTTTTAACAGGTTAGCCCACGGTTCTTCCACACGGGCATGTCGCACGCCCATGTTGGTTTGGCAAGCTCGACCAGGCCATATCGCACGGCTATGGCTTTTAATCATAGCCTGTGTTGGGGAAATCTTTTTCCCTGATTTCACACGGCCTTAAGCACGCCCGTGTGCTTGGCTGTGTCTCTGTGGAAGCACTTGTATTCAAGATTTCCATTAGTAAGTTAGGAGTTAAATACCAAAATTTAAAGAAATTAATATTGTTAGTGCTCGGGTTGCCTCCCGAAAAGTACTTATTTATAGTCTAAGCCCGACTTACCTCTCCATTGTATGATCATGGTGGTTCGAGGAGTTTATACTCCTCATTCCTGCTGTCAATCTCATCAAAATAAGGTTTGAATAGGGTGTTGTTTACCTTAAAAGTGCTGAACTTGGGATAACTCACCTCCACCGTACCGAATGGAAAAATACTGAGTATCTAAGAGGGATTTCCTCATTCGGTGTGGTAGTGACAATGTGGGGATCTGCGACATCTAATAAGACCTTATCACCAACCTTTAGTTGATTTGGAGAGGTATCGGGCTCATTTTGGCATAGTTTCGGTTTGTTGGGTGTTCTTGGTTTGTGCGTCCGCCATTCATTGACTTCCTCGATTTGTAGTCTTCGATCTTCATGAACAGGTCCTCTACTATTGCTTGAGAACGACTTGCATGCTTCTTTTAGACTCATTTTCTGCAAAGTAGGTTGCACCTTATTGTTAGTTTTAGTAGGACGGTTTAAATAATTACCTTCAATCCCTGATGTGTTGCCAGAATTTCGAGCTTGAAGGATGATTTTTCGTCTCCCACCCGGAGTGTGAGTTCACTTGTGCCAATTTCATTGATGGTTTTAGTAGTTGCTAAAAAGGGCCTTCCTAGGATTAAGGGAGTGTTGTTATCCTCTTCTATGTCTAGAACAATAAAGTCAACGGGAAATATAAATTTATCGATTTTGACTAGCACATCTTCAATAATACCTCTAGGGAATCTTATAGTTTTATCTGCTAATTGAATGCTCATCCTAGTCTGTTTGGGTTTCCCGAGACCTAGTTGTTTAAACATTGTGTATGGCATGACGTTGATACTAGCCCCTAAATCAGTTAATGCATAATTAACATCTAAAATACCAATTAAGCAAGGAATCTTAAAACTCCCTGGGTCTTTTAGTTTGTTGGGTAGTTTATTTTGGAGAATGGCTGAGCAAACTGCGTTCAGCTCCACATGTGACACCTCGTCCAACTTTCTCTTATTTGCTAAAAGCTCCTTTAAAAATTTTATTGTGTTTGGCATCTGTGATGGAGCTTCAATAAACTGTAAGTTAATATGTAATTTTTTCAAGAGTTTAAGGAATTTACCAAATTGTTCATCTGAGCGGTCTTTCCTTATCGCGTTGGGGTATGGCACATGAGGTTTATATTCGACAGTCACTGGTTTGTTTTTATTATAATCTACCTCACCTTGACCTTTGCTTACCACAGTTTCTTGTCTCGGTTCTGGTTCAGGCTCAACGACTCCTTCATCATCTTGGATATTAATTGTGTTGAGCTGTTCCCTTGGATTGGGTTCAGTATTACTTGGCAAACTACCTTGTGGTCGTTCGGAGATTAGTTTGGAAAGCTGCCCTATCTAGGTTTCGAGCCCTTGGATTGACTCTTGCTGATTTTTAAGTTCTATTTTAGTGTTCTGAAAACAAGTTTCTGACACCAAAATAAACCTTGAGAGCATCTCTTCAAGGTTTGGCTTCTTTTCCTGTTGGTAGGGTGGTTGTTGGTAGCCTAGAGGATGTTGTGGTCTTTGATTTCCTTGACCCCCCACGAGAAATTTGGGTGGTTCTTCCAACATGCATTATAAGTATTACTATATGGATTGTTTTGAGGTCGAGGATTATTACCCATGTAATTTAATTGCTCATTATCCATGTTGTGGGCATAAGGTTGATATTCTAAATTGTTTGTTCCACCTCCACTTACTTCGCACTGCATTACTGGGTAACCTATGAAGAACTAAGAAAACCATCAATCTTTTTATTTAAGAGTTCTACCTAATTAGAGAGGATGGTGACCGAATTGACGTTATAAACGTCGGCTGTTTTCGTTGGCTTTATCTTCATGACTTGCCACTGATAGCTATTCAGTGACATCTCCTCTATAAACTCATAGGCATCTTCCAGTGTTTTATTGTTGATGGTTCCGCCAACAGCTGCGTTAACCATTTGCTGAGTCGAAGGATTCAAACCATTGTGAGATGTTTGTACTTGGAGCCAAAGCGATAACCCATGGTGAGGGAACCTTCTCAAAAGGCCCTTGTATCTGTCCCATGCATCGTAGAGTGTTTCTAAATCCATCTGCACAAAAGAAGAAATATCATTGTGTAACTTAGCCGTTTTAGCCGGCAGAAAATATTTTAGTAAAAATTTTTCGATCATTTGTTACCAAGTAGTAATTGACCCTAGTGGTAACGAGTTCAACCTTTGTTTAGCTTTGTTCCTAAATGAAAAGGGGAACAACCGAAGATGAATGGCATCATCAGAAATGCCATTGATTTTAAATGTATCGCATATTTCTAAAAAGTTGGCTAAATGAGCGTTGGGATCCTCATCCTGCAAACCATCAAACTGAACAAATTACTGTATCATTTGAATAGTGTTAGGTTTTAATTCAAAAGTATTTGTAGCTACAGCAGGTCTAACTATGCTCGATTTAGTTCCTGTTAAAGAGGGTTTAGCATAATCATACATAGTGCGTGGAGTAAGATTTTGATTAACCGCAATTGCAGAAGGTAGCTAATTGCCTTGGTTTTCAGCCATCTCTTCGGTTGGGGGTTGAGTATCGTCTTCTTGCTTGTTTTCCGTGTATCTTGAGCTTTGCCTTATTTCTCTTTGGTTTCTACATACTGTGCGATCGATTTCTTCGTCAAAAAGTAATGGTCCTGACGGGTTTCTTCCAGTCATAAACTATAAAAAAAACTGCCAAGAGGAAGAAAAAGTAAGTTAATACATAATAATGATAACAAAATTAAATTAAATTGCAAGGAAAATAAATGGCTAAAGTAATAAAAATTGAGCGTTCCTAATATTTCAGTTTCCCGGCAATAGCGCCAAAAACTTGATCGTGTTATTTCCTGATAGGTTTTAGATATTTATAATTACTCGTTCTTGAACTAACTATTATCGCGATGTAGGCAAGTGTACCTATCGAACAGTAGTATAGTTTTAGCAAGACCGGATTGTTGAACCCAAAGAAACTAAAAGTACTAGTAATGACTGTCTTCTTATTATCTAGCCTAAGAATAAAGAGGTTTTGTTTTAATTAACTAATTATCTAAACTAAGAACGCATAGAGAATAGAATTGGGGAATTGCTTTTGGGAAAATTGATTGAATGAAGACAATACCTAAGGAAAAATCCACCTAGACTGTATTTGTTATTCTGGCTCCGAATAGGACGATTTACTCAGTTAACTTGTTCTGTAGAGATCTCTAAATTATCTTATTATCCCTATTCAAGACTAATAACGTCTAATCCCTAGATTGAATAACTGAGACTTTTCTCTAATTAAAACTCTTGGGTTGCATTAACTCGATCTATGGATCCCCTTATTAGGTTTCACCCTAATCAGGAAAAATCTTGTCACCCTATTTCTAGGCATGCAATCAACTCCGCTTAATTATGATAAATATACTCTTAAACAGGGTCTATTCCTCCTGTGAATAAGAGCTTATCTTGAATTAGTATCCTGGGATATCAAAACAAGAAGTAAGAACACATAATTAAGAACAAGTTAAATATTTATCATAAAAATAATAACAAGATTCGTTTTAGGTTTCATTCCCCTTAGGTATTTAGGGGATTTAGTTCATAACTAAATAAGAAAACATCTCAGAATAATAAAGAATACAAAACATAAAGAAAACCCAAAACTCCTGAAGGGGAATTGAAGAAGATATTCAATTTTGATGATGAATCCGGCTTCTGAGAAGGATCAATCGGCTTTCTTGGAGTAATTCCTTACTCCCCCTTCTCCCTATCCTTTTCTCCCTCATATAGGGTGTATTTATAGGCTTTAGGATGCCTAGAAGCCCTCAAAATTAGCCTTTTCCAAATTGGACTCAACTTGGGCTCGGCAGGGACATGCCCGTGTTCAATTACTTCAGGCCGTGCTCGAGCCTGCCAAATTGACATAGCCATGTGGTTTGCCCGTGTGAGGAGGCCCAGGCCTTGTTGATTTTGTACTTTGGCCCACTTTCTCCATTTTTGGCCCATTTCTCGTTCCTTTCGCTCTCATAGGCTCTCCTAAGTATAAAACATGAAATTAAAGCATTAGGAGCATCGAATTCACCAATTCTAATGAGAAATCATCCATAAAATGCTTTAAACATGGGGTAAAAATATGTATAGTTTATAGTTTATCAATGGGCATGTTCGATTAACCTTGGGCTCCTCAGAAACTTTTCCTTAACATAAAGGGACACACGCCCTTGTAGGTGGGCCGTATGGACTCACACGCCCGTGTATCTTGGGGCACGCTCATGCCCTTCAACTGTGGGCAACACTGACTTATCAACACGACCATGGAACACGCTCGTGCTACCTGCCTATGGACGAAACTATCATTTTAACACGGCCATGGCGCACACCCGTGTCGCCTACCCGTGTACAACTTTGAGCTAAAATTTTAAGTGCAGGTGACACACGGCCATAACAGATGCCCATGGGAGGGAACCGTGTGTCACACACAGCCTTGACACACGCCTGTGTGTCCAACCATGTGGACTTTATTAGGCTATTTTTCAAGCCTTTAGTCACCCCTTTCTACTACTTGTGCCTAGTGGTTACCAAGTTAAAAAAAAACATAATTTTACGCTTGTAAATAATCTTAATGAAAATAGATGTATGGAAACCTCATATAATTGGTTTCATACATAAATGGTTATTCCCTATTTAGTGTCATGGGTTTCCATATTACATTAATCCATCTGAAATTGGCTCATTCATGTGATTCATTGCCAATTGATAGCAACCCATCATTTGTAATTAAAACCATGCATAAAATCGTAGGTCATAGCTTACTTAAATTAAGCTAATTTTCATGGCTCTATACAAAGAGATAACCATATTTTACATGCCTTTACCGGGCAAATCAAATGACACATATAACAAAATACTCAAAAATACTATACATGCCATTGAACAAAATAATCAGAGTCTTTATACCAAAGCTTGTTTAGTTGATAGTGTGTTGACTCTTCAATTGTTCTTCAACCCTTATGAGTCCTCGAGCTCTGTAAAATAGGGAAAAGAGAGGGGTAAGCATTTTCATGCTTAGTAAGCTTGAATAACCGAAGAGTAAACTTACCGAGTAATTAGCATACATCCATACTTAAATTATGAAATCATCCAATATGAAATGATTTCCTATCACATGCACTCAATCATTGAGTTAGTCACATAATCATGTATCATGTAATTTAACTAGATGGGCTCATCATTCAACATTTCATGCATACATGTATCCTACGTTAATCTTGTTGAGTTTCTAGGAAATCTCGATGGAATACCCATTATCCATCAATTCATTCAAATGATCTATCCATATGTGCACTCCTGCGAACCTCACATTATATTGTGGGATTACCAGTCCAGGCTAAATCCCCCATTATATGAACTCATAAGGTGATGTCAGGATTGCCAGTCTAGGGTAAATCCCTTATAACAACAAGAACCCTTAATGAGCTCGGATCTGAGTTACCAGTCCAGGCTAAATTTAGATCCTAATCGGATTACCCGTCCGGGCTAAATCCACAATGTACTCATATTCTTCTGGAGGCTTGATCATTCAAGGAACACCCGTCCGAGTAAGATTCCTTTCCATACTCGAGATCTCGAATTACCCGTCCGGGCTAAATCCTTACTACAATACATGCAGGATCTCCTTTCACATATAAAACATGGCTTATCCATCGGATTCCCTTTTAACCTCAACCGAGACGGTTATCAACAAGTCATTATCAAAAACGCATTTCATGCATTTTCATACCATTGATAATGAAATCATCATGCATTCATAAATCATACAATCATGCATATTAGATGTTTACTTTAAGTGATCCGAACTTACTTGGTAACAGTTTCAGAGTTATGTTTCGGTTATTCCGAAACCTTGCGTTTACCTCGATCGGCCTCCGAAATTTGTTCCTCGGGTCTATAACATCAAAATTAGCTCATTAATACCCCACATTATACATTTCAAGTTTAATATCTAACCCCGGTCCAAATGATCGCTTTGCCCCTAACCTTTGACATTTTTACGATTTAGTCCCTAGGCTTGTATAATGAAACACATGCAATTTCTATCTTACCCAAGCCTAACCGAACATTTTTCTCTCTTATGGCAACCTAATTTTTTCATTATTTTCCTCATTTCTACCACACATTTACATCTTTTGCAAAATAGTCCCTATAAGGGTTTCTCATGAAAACCAACCTGGAAAAGATATTTAACACACATTTATCTTTCATATTCCTCCATAATCCATCAAAATACCAATAACTGATGCATGGGTAAATTTAACATGAACCTTAGCATGAGATATGGGTAGAAATGGAGAGAGCAAGCTACCGGGATTTCAAAAATGCAAATAACATGAAAAATGGGGCTTGGGAGCACTTATTATTGAGCTTGAAAATTGAAGAAACCCTAGCTATGGTGTCCTCCAAATTTCGACAGCTATGGGAAGAAGATGAGCATATTTTTGCTCCATTTTTCCCTTTTTATTTCATTAAAATGATAAATGACCAAAATGCCCTTATGCCCTTTCTTTAAAATTTCATCCATGTAAGCCCATTTTTGTCCAAAAATTTAGAATTTGGGCAAATTTAGCTCCAAGACCTTCTAATTCATAATCTATAGCAATTTCATACAAATTGCTTCTAGAATCCAAGTTTGGCAATTTATTCAATTTAGTCCCTAATTTCCAATTGGACACCTTATACTTAGAATTTCTTCATAAAACTTTAACACATGCATATACTCATATTTTAGGCCTTATAATAATCATAAAATAAATATTTTTGATGTCAAATTTGTGGTCCTGAAACCATTATTTCCACTAGGCCCTATTTTGGGATGTTACATTTCTCCCCTTTAGGGACTTTCATCCTCGAAAGTCTTACCAGAAAATAGATTTGGATATTGGCTTCTCATGGTTTCTTCTGGCTCCCAGATGACTTCTTCTACACCATGTCGATGCCATAAAAAATTTACAAGAGCCACATCTTTATTTCTCAACTGTTTAACTTCGCAAGCTAATATCTTAACTGGTTCCTCTCAATAGGTCATGTCCTGTCGAATTTCGATCTCAGTCGGCAAAATTACATGAGAGGGGTCTGATTGGTATCTCTTTAACATGGATACAAGGAAAACATCATGAATCTTTTCCAGTTCGGGTGGCAACGCCAAATGATAGGCTAATAGTCCGACTCTTTCAGTGATCTCGTACAGTCTGATAAATTGTGGACTCAATTTTCCTTTCTGACGAAATCTCAATACCTTTTTCCATGGAGATACTGTCAAGAGTACTCTATCTTGAACTTGAAACTCAATTTCTTTTCTTTTTAGATCAGCATAAGACTTTTGTCTATCTGATGTCGCTTTTAAATTATCTCGTATCACTTTAACTTTTTCTTCAGTTTCTTTAATCAGATCAACTCCATGAATCTGATTTTCCTTGAGTTCTGTCCACTACAATGGAGTTTGACATTTCCTACCATACAAGGCCTCATAAGGCGCCATCTTCAAACCTGTTTGGTAACTATTATTGTAGGCAAATTCTACCAATGGCAGATATTTTTCCCAACTACCCTGAAATTCAAGGATGCAACAACGCAACATGTCCTCGAGAATCTGAATCATCCGCTCAGACTGACCATCGGTCTGAGGATGAAAAGCTATTCTAAAGATCAACTTTGTACCCAAGGCTTCTTGTAACCTCTTCTAGAATCTCGAAGTGAACCTCGGGTCTCTGTCTGAAATGATCAACAGTGGTACTCCGTGCAATCTTACTATCTCAGAAATGTACAAATCAGTCAATCTATCAAGGGAATAATCCATCCTTACTGGGATAAAATGAGCTGACTTTGTCAGTTTGTCCACTATAACCCATATGGCATCTTTATTTTTCGGAGTCAAAGGTAATCTTATCACGAAATCCATGGTAACTTTGTCCCACTTCCATTTGGGGACCAATATAAGCTGTAACAGACCTAAAGGCACTTTTTGTTCAGCTTAAACTTGCTGACATACTAGGCATTTCGATACAAATTCAGAAACATCTCTTTTCATGCCGTTCCACCTGTACATCTTTTTTTAAATCGTTTTACAACTTGGTACTTCCCGGGTGAACTGACAAACGACTGTTATGTGCTTCTTGCAAAATCTTCTGAATAAGTTCATTGTCTTTGGGTACACAAACCCTATCTTTGAACATCAAATATCCATCAGGACTAATTCAGAAATCGGTCTCAATACCAGACTCACATTGAGCCCTTTTTGCTTGCAAGTCATCATCATTAAACTGAGCATCATAAATTTCCTGCAGAAATGTCGGCCTAGCCTCTAGCTCGGTTAGAACTGAACCATCATCAAGCAATCTCAAATGAGTATCCATGGTTCTCAAGGCATACAGGGATTTTCTACTCAATGCATCGGCGACTATATTCGCCTTTCCCGGGTGATAGTCGATAATCAAATCATAATCTTTAATTAATTCTAACCATCACCGCTGTCTCAAATTTAATTCTTTCTAAGTCATCAAGTATTTCAAACTCTTGTGGTCCATGAATATACAGCAAGTCTCACCATACAAATAATATCTCCAAATTTTTAAGGAAAAAACAATAGCAGCAAGCTCTAGGTCTTAGGTTGGATAATTCTTCTCATGAGGCTTCAATTGCCGTGAAGCATAGGCTATCACCTTGCCATCTTGCATAAGCACACAACCCAATCCATTTAAGGATGCATCACTGTAGAACATAAATTCTTTTCCCGGTTTAGGTAGTACTAAAACAGGAGCTTCAATCAGCAATGTCTTTAACTTTTCAAAACTTTGCTGACACTTTCGCGTCCATTCAAACTTAACGTCTTCCTGTAGCAGCTTCATCATCGGAGTCGCTATCATGGAAAATCCTTTTACAAACCTTCGATAGTAACCAACTAAGCCCAAAAAGCTTCTAACCTCGGTTACATTCTTAGGAGATTTCGATTCAACAATTGCAGAAATTTTACGTGGATCAACTCGGATTCCTTCACCCGAAACTATATGACCCAAAAATCCAACTTCCTGGAGCCAAAATTCACTCTTGCTAAACTTAGCACGTAATATCCTGAATTAGGGCCTAATCAGAATAGTGGTTTTGTGACCACAAATCTGAGATAGAAATAATTATTTTATGATTATTTTGAGGTCTATGATATGATTGCATGATTGTGTGAAATTTTCGTGAAGAAATTCTATGTATAAAGTGCTTAATTTAAAGTTAGGGACTACGTTGAATAAGTTGCAAAACTTGCATTCTAGAAGTTTCTAGTATGAAATTGCTTTAAAATATTAATTAGGAGGTCTTAAATAGTAATTTGACCAATTTCAAAGTTTATGGACAAATATTGGACATGAATGGAATTTTTGGAAAGTTTAGTAGTAAGGGCATTTTGGTCATTTAGGGGTAAAATGAATTAAAACACAAAATTAAAAGCCAATTTTGCTCATCTTCTTCACCATGGACGTGTATACCAAGGGAGACTCCATGGCTAGGGTTTCCAAGCTTCCAAGCTCGATTGTAAGTCCGTTCTAGCCTCGTTTTTAATGATTTTTACGTTTTTAGAGTCTCGGTAACTTGATTTAGCTTATGCTAGCAATAATTCAACCTAGGGTTCATATTTGGAAAAATACCCTTAGGTGAAATTTGTGTATTTTGGTTTTTTATGATAGAATATGAGGTTTTAAATTATGTTAGACAACTTGTGCTACTCAGTTTTAACTGAAAAATGAGCAAAAGGGCTTAATCGGTAAAAATACCTAATAGTCATAAGTACATGTTAGAGTGAGAATTTGATGTTGCCATAGATGGGAAAAATGATCAGCATGTCATAAAACATAAGAAAATAGGATGAAGTTTAATTTCCGAACCTTGGGGCAAAAGTGCAAATATGCAAAAGTTTAGGGGTCAAAATGAAAATTTTTAAAAATATGATTTTTTGACCCGTATGAATAGTGTGACTAATTATTAGGCTAAATGTGATATTATAGATGAAGCAAATAGAGATTCGGGCTTAAATCAGGAAAATACAAAGTTATAGACTAAAAGGGTAAATTGATGTTTCTGGATCGAGGTAAGTTCGTATGATAATAATAATGCAATGTTATGTTTGAATTATATTTCTTACTATTATTGCATATATTTTATGATTTACTATATTGGAAAAGTTGATGGAATGGTGTTTATGATGTGGAAATATGACATGAAAGAATGTTACATGAAATGCAAGAAAATGAAGATACATGACAAGTGATATATGAAATATGTGATATATGTTATGTAAATTCTTAAAAGCTGATTTGATATTTGAGTTGTGTCTTATTATACTATGAATGGACAATTGGTACTATGGACAGTGAGATCGACACTTCGAGTAAATTCGTACATAAATAATCTATCGATTCTTTTTATGTTATTATATTTTGATATCATATGAAATGTGGCTGCCTATCAAATGGTTATTTGATGTAAATTATGAAATTAAATTGATTACAGACAATTTAGTAAAATGTTGAAAAGTGAGGAATTTCCCGATTGAACCTTCGGAATAAAAACGATACGAATGATCTATTGTGAGGTCGCATGTGTAGTACTAAGTGTAGGCTACTATACTTACCCGAAAACTGTGATCACGTGTGTAGTACTAAGTGCAAGCTACTACGTGTATCAGATGGTTAGGTCACGTGTGTAGTACTAAGTGCAGGCTACTACGTGTACCGGATAATTGGTCACGTGTGTAGTACTAAGTGCAGGCTACTACGTGTACCGGATAATTGGTCGCATGTGTAGTACTATGTGCAGGCTACTATGCGTACCTGATAGCTTTGGCTACAAGTGTGAAAATATGTGCAGGCAATTGAGTATCAGTTATTATTCCGAAGAGTTCAACGGGAAAATCGATTAAGTAAAAATACAATTGAACATGATTATATGATGAATAAGTGTAGGTATATGTTTATGAAAAATTGTGAGCAATGTGCTTAATAATTGGGTGAATTTCGATAAGACAAAATGGATTAAGTGGAATTATGTAAGAATGAATTTTAGTGGTAAAGCAGTGTTGGACAGCAGCAGTTGCATGACTTTGAAAATTCACTAAAAATTGTGGAAGTTGAATAAAAATCCAAATGATATATGAAAATAAAGCTTAATGAGTCTATTTTCACATGAAATAAATAGGGGAAGAAAAGAATTCTATATTGTGTGATATTTGAATTCTTGTGAAATAGGGTCTAAATGAATTCGAGATTCCCTGTTCTGACTTTAGAAATTCACCATAAATTGTAAAAACATTATTAAGAGTCATACCTTACATGGATGGATTCCTTATTGAGTCTATTTTTAATGGAAACAAACTGCATGGTCGTTGGAATTCTGTACAGGGATAAATTCTGTTCGTAGTGCACAGAGGTCAGAGTAGTCGTACTCTGAATAGGGGAGACTTTAACTAATAAACTGTACTAATTGGCTAAACCAAAAATTCTTGAAATTTTATGGGAGAAATATATATGAATATAGTTTCAATGAAAATTAACGAAACTAAATTTGGAGTTTTGTAGCTTCAGATATGAATGATTTAGTAACTGTAACGCGATAACACATCTTAACCTGAATATATGTAATTGTACAATTATAGTGTTTTATCTTGAAACGCATGGTAGTAATTGCTTATTATTTTCATATGAACTTACTAAGCTTAAAGCTTACCCATCCTCTCCATTTCTTTAGTATTGGCAGGTCGGCTCGGGGTTGGACATCGTCGAAGGCACAATCATACTATCAAACTATCATTTTTGGGAAAATTAATTCAAATATTAGAAATATCAAGTGAGTGGCATGTATAGGAAGTTGGTTTGTTATATGTATTTTTATTATGATTTTGACCTTACGTATCAATCTGCATTGAGTTATCGTATATGATCATGAGATGTGGTCCTTATCCATTATGGTTTATAAGTTTAATTAATCGTGCCATGTCCTACGTTTTGATGTGATGATATAGTTAGCTTTATTTGTTATGCATGTGTTCGAAAATTTTTGAATTAAATGAAATTTTATGGCCCCATTTTTGTCTATGTGTATTGTTAAGTCTGGTAATGCCTCGTACTCTGTTCCGGCCTTGGAGACGGGTAAGGGGTGTTACATTTAGTGGTATCAAAGCTATGGCTTTGTCGGTTCTCGGACTAACCTAGAATGTGTAAAAGTCCAGCTGTACATGCCACTGATCCGTGATAGTGTGATGTCTTTCGACGTGTATGAGCACCATCTTGCTTAGACAGAGGTACTCTCCAACCGAGCTGCACTGACCATGTTCAATGTGATGCGAAGGTGTTTGAATAAAATTACGATTATGATGAGTCTCAATTTAGAAAAGTATTAATGAAAATTTATGATATATATAAGTGATAACACGTGAGATGAAAGGTCATGTTGTGATAAATATCCATACTTGCTTGATGCTCATATGATGTAGTGCACTTGGCTTACTTGATAAGATGAATGGGATAAAAAGAAATTCGTAGAAGTATGAGTAAAAGTTCCTAATATCATGATATGAATGAAAATGTCATTGCCTTGATTGAACGTTGAATGTTGATGAATGTCAATGATATTTTTTATAAGATAAATGATTATAATGAAATGAATTTATCTATGTTAAATTGTTTGGACTGAATTATGAGATTGTAATGATATGTATATGATGATGCATGAAATGAAGGTTGCGATTGTGATGCAAATATCTATGTTTGTTTAACCCTTATATGATGTCATGAGCATGATTTGTTCGAGTAGATGAATGGATAAGTCAAGCTATCCAGAAAACATAGGATGCATGCATAATTATACTTGACTAAATGAGATAACTAGAAAGTGGGCATTAAACCAATATGAATGTTAGTTACTCGAAATGAATGACATGATTGAGATATGATTGCTATGATGAAAACTGTGTTACATGTATATGTATATGAGAGTTGAGTTAGAGGCCCTATGACCCCTTCTCCCTTACCAAAGTGGTGTTTTATAATGGAATTTCATGAGATTTGTACTGAATAAGTTTCTGATTGAGAAACCAAAGAGTTCAGTGCTAGAATAATTATAAATATGATTAGAGATTGAAGAATGAGTTGGTAAGTAAAGTTAAAGCTAGAAAAGTATCAGATTAGCATAAGGATTATTGGAGCTATGCACTGTCCCAGTTAAAGAATGAATTTACTTTGGTAAATTGAATTACTCAGATACAAGGTCGAGAAAAGTGTAAATCAAAATTTATTCAGAACTAGTCTTCTTCAGTGAAAAGTAATATGAAATTTGTGATGGCAGAAATAGTTGGGGAAATGATATCTGAAATGTGTAATATCTGAATGTGACAGTTACGGCTAGACAAGTTTTAGTAGTTTCTTCTAAGATGTTCTATGTCTTTATCCGTTCCCAAAAATATTTCTATGGTTATTGATCTTTGGAAGAAATTTTTGTTATATGGGGATGTTTTCAAATCATGATGTTAAACGAAAACATTGGTAGCCTGACTGGTTTATAATTTGTATTACTCTATTCCTTCGGGCATTCCATTATATTCTGCCTGATAAAAAAATTGGTGAGAGAATATGTATGATACTATGATTCTGTTTCTTCTACTTGATACTCCATTTGATATGTATATATATGGGAAGATACATTGTTCTTGTTGCATTTGATTCCAGTGAGATTAAATGATGTTTTCTACTGGATTTCTTTTCTCTGAGGAATTATCGAGATCTTCTATATTTTCCTATGAGTTTGGTTTTCGATTTTCCGACATAGTATCGTATCTTGGGTTTCTTTACTCTGGATTTCTTTATTCTGGGTTTCTCTATCTTGGATTTATTTATTCGGTTTTCTTGTTATCTTTATTTCATAATTTGTCAACTATGACTCATGTTCGGAGTGCATTCTTCAGCTCATGATAATCATGTCAAGTATGGCTATACTTCTGATTTGATTTGGGTGATGTGGTGATTTCAGTATTGGGATTTTTCTAATTTTCGTGTAAGGTTTGACAACAGTAAAGGTATAAGTGATAAAATCGCGAGTTTCAATCGGTATGGTGGATTACTTCTCTCAAGTAAGTCAATTATAGTTAATGTCTTCAATTGAGATATTTTGGTACTTGAACTAATGCAATTGAGACGGTTTTCATTAACGTAATGAATGAATAGTAAAGGATGGCATGATGAATTGTTTTGTAACTAGAAGAAAGGATTATTTTCGAGGTTATATCAGAATTATTTCCTTAGCGGAAAGAGGAAAATATGATAGTGAGTAGCAAACTAAAAGAGTACAGTGAGGATCGACTTCTGATAATGAATTTTAGAATATATGAGAAATTAAAGAGATATATTGGAGGCACCGCCTGAGTGAAAGTTCTTCAACACTGAATATGAAATTGAGGAATCTAAGTGAAGACCACTTTTCTGGTAAGATTTTCGGGGACGAAAATCCCTAAAGGGGGGAGAATTGTAATATCCCAAATTAGGGACTAATTGGAATAGTGGTTTTGTGACCACATATCTGAGATAGAAATAATTATTTTATGATTATTTTGAGGTCTATGATATGATTGCATGATTGTGTGAAAATTTCGTGAAGAAATTCTATGTATAAAGTGCTTAATTTGAAGTTAGGGACTAAATTGAATAAGTTGCAAAACTTGCATTCTAGAAGTTTCTAGTATGAAATTGATTTGAAATATTAATTAGGAGGTATTAAATAGCAATTTTACCAATTTCAAAGTTTATGGACAAATATTGGACATGAATGGAATTTTTGGAAAGTTTAGTAGTAAGGGCATTTTGGTCATTTAGGGGTAAAATGAATTAAAATACAAAATTAAAAGCCAATTTTGCTCATCTTCATCACGATGGACGTGTATACCAAGGGAGACTCAATGGCTAGGGTTTCCAAGCTTCCAAGCCCGATTGTAAGTCCGTTCTAGCATCGTTTTTAATGATTTTTACGTTTTTGGAGTCTCGATAACTTGATTTAGCTTATGCTAGCAATAATTCAACCTAGGGTTCATATTTGGAAATATACCCATAGGTGAAATTTGTGTGTTTTGGTGTTTTATGATAGAATATGAGGTTTTAAATTATGTTAGACAACTTGTGCTACTCGGTTTTAAGTGAAAACAAGCAAAAGGGCTTAATCGGTAAAAATACCTAATAGTCATAAGTACATGTTAGAGTGAGAATTTGATGTTGCCATATAAGGAAAAAATGATCAGCATGTCATAAAACATAAGAAATAGTATGAAGTTTAATATCCGAACCTTGGGGCAAAAGTGCAAATATGCAAAAGTTTAGGGGTCAAAATGAAAATTTTTAAAAATATGATTTTTGGACCCGTATGAATAGTGTGACTAATTATTAGGCTAAATGTGATATTATAGATGAAGGAAATCGAGATTCAGGCTTAAATCAGGAAAATACAAGGTTATGGACTAAAATGGTAAATTGTTGTTTCCGGATCGAGGCAAGTTCGTATGATAATAATAATGCAATGTTATGTTTGAATTATATTTCTTACTATTATTGCATATATTTTATGATTTAATATATTGGAAAAGTTGATGGAATGGTGTTTATGATGTGGAAATATGACATGAAAGAATGTTACATGAAATGCAAGAAAATGAAGATACATGACAAGTGATATATGAAATATGTGATATATGTTATGTAAATTCTTAAAAGCTGATTTGATATTTGAGTTGTGTCTCATTATACTATGAATGGACAATTGGTACTATGGACAGTAAGATCGACACTTCGAGTAAATTCGTACATAAATAATCTATCGATTCTTTTTATGTTATTATATTTTGATATCATATGAAATGTGGCTGCCTATCAAATGGTTATTTGATGTAAATTATGAAATTAAATTGATTACGGACAATTTAGTAAAATGTTGAAAATTGAGGAATTTCCCGATTGAACCTTCGGAATAAAAACGATACGAATGATCTATTGTGAGGTCACATGTGTAGTACTAAGTGTAGGCTACTATACGTACCCGAAAACTGTGATCACGTGTGTAGTACTAAGTGCAGGCTACTACGTGTACCGGATAATTGGTCGCATGTGTAGTACTATGTGCAGGCTACTATGCGTACCAGATAACTTTGGCTACAAGTGTGAAAATATGTGTAGGCAATTGAGTATCAGTTATTATTCCGAAGAGTTCAACGGGAAAATCGATTAAGTAAAAATACAATTGAACATGATTATATGATGAATAAGTGTAGGCATATGTTTATGAAAAATTATGAGCAATGTGCTCGATAATTGGGTGAATTTCGACAAGATAAAATGGATTAAGTGGAATTATGTAAGAATGAATTTTAGTGGTAAAACAGTGTTGGACAACAGCAGTTGCATGACTTTGAAAATTCATTAAAAATTGTGGAAGTTGAATAAAAATTCAAATGATATATGAAAATAAATCTTAATGAGTCTATTTTAACACGAAAGAAACAGGAGAAGAAAAGAATTCTATATTGTGTGATATTTGAATTCTTGTGAAACAGGGTCTGAATGAATTCGAGATTCCCTGTTCTGACTTTATAAATTCACCATAAATTGTAAAAACATTATTAAGAGTCATAAGTTACATGGATGGATTCATTATTGAGTCTATTTTTAATGGAAAAAAACTTCATTGTCGTTGGAATTCTGTACAGAGATAAATTTGGTTTGTAGTGGACAGAGGTCAGAGTAGTTGTACTCTGAAATAGGGGAGACTTTAACTAATAAACTGTACTAATTGGCTAAACCAAAAATTCTGGGAATTTTATGGGAGGAATATATATGAATCTAGTTCCAATGAAAATTAACTAAACTAAATTTGGAGTTTTGTAGCTTCAGATATGAATGATTTAGTAACTGTAACTCGATAACACATCTTAACCTGAATGTGTAATTGTACAATTATAGTGTTTTATCTTGAAAATCATGGTAGTAATTGCTTATTATTTTCATATGAACTTACTAAGCGTAAAGCTTACCCATCCTCTCCATTCTTTAGTATTGGCAGGTCGGCTCGAGGTTGGAGATCGTCGGAGGCACAATCATACTATCAAACTATCATTTTTGGGAAAATTAATTCAAATATTAGAAATATCAAGTGAGTGGCATATATAGGAAATTAGTTTGTTATATGTATTTTTATTATGAGTTTGACCTTACGTATCAGTCTGCATTAAGTTATCGTATATGATCATGAGATGTGGTCCTTATCCATTAAACTTCGTGCCATGTCCTACGTTTTGATGTGATGATATAGTTAGCTTTGTTTGTTATGCATGTGTTTGAAAAGTTTTGAATTAAATGAAATTTATGGCCCCGTTTTCGTCTATGTGTATTGTTAAGTCTGGTAATCCCTCGTACTCTGTTCCGGCCTTGGATACGGGTAAGGGGTGCTACATACCATACAGTTTCTTTTCCCGTAAGGTCTGCAACACAATTTTTAGATGCTTCGCATGCTCTGTTTCATCTCTAGAGTAGATCAAAATGTCATCAATAAACACAACGACAAACTTATCCAAATATGGCCGAAAGATCCTATTCATTAGATCCATAAACACGGCCGGTGCATTCGTCAGCCCAAACGACATGACAAGAAATTCATAATGGCCATACCTCGTTCTAAAAGCTGTCTTGGGTACATCTGAGTCTTTAACTCGCAACTGATAATAGCCAGACCTCAAGTCTATCTTAGAGAATATGGTGGCTCCTCTCAATTGGTCAAACAAATCATCGAACCTTGGCAAAGGATAGTTATTCTCGATAGTCACCTTATTCAGTTGCCGATAATCGATACATAACCTCATTGACCCATCTTTCTTCTTCACTAACAACACGGGGGCACCCCAAGGTGAAAAACTTGGCCTTG
>NC_053428.1:88653878-88678878 GCF_007990345.1 Gossypium hirsutum | reverse complement strand
ATTTGATAGCCTAATTTTATTGCATAAGCTATATTTACAATTCAAAACTTAATACATAAACCTTCTAGCCTATACATGCCCTACTTTAAAATATTTACACTTTCAAAAGTACGAAAATGAGTTTGATAGTTTGGTGACGATCCTTGACTATCCCTGAGCCTTCAGTAGCTACTATAACTTAAAATAGGCAGAAATCACATAGAGTAAGCTACAAAGAGCTTAGTAAGCCAAATACAATTGGTTTAACTACTAAAGCATATAATTACAATTCAACCATAAAGATTTATAGTCATTTCATAGAATAATTCATAAGCTTAACTGTGCTCCTTTGTTTGCATTTATGTCATGCTTTATTTCCAAATTCCATACATATTTCACAGAGATAGAGTCTTTCATATTCAGAATTTTAGTACGATTCATACGTACCTGTACAGGTTATACATTTCATAAACTCGTTCTCATATTTCGTACTCTTTCATCAGACGGTTCAGAAACGATATAGATACTCGTAAGAAAGTACAACGTCGAAGTCCCGGACGTGGTCTTACATGTAATTCAATATCGATGCCTCTGTCCCAGACAGGGTCTTTTACTAAATCAGATACGATGCCGATGTCCCAGACATGGTCTTATACATAAATCTCAATCGAGGCCTGTGTCCCAGACACGGTCTTACACGATGTCTCAGACAAATGTCAACTTTGCTTAGAAACATACAGAGCTTTTCAAATATTATCATATTATCATGTTTTACTCCAAAGATATTCACCAGGCACTCAAGGCCATCCAATACAGATTACAGTTTATATGTGCAGAATTTATTTCAATTAACACGTAATTGTAATTTTACTTACCTCAGACGAATTTCGGACGGAACGAGTCGACTATTCAACTATTTTGGACTTCCCTTGATCTAAGTCTGATTTTCTTTGTTCTTGATCTAATACAATTCAAATTCAACCATTCAATCATTCATTTCACTCAAAATAATCCATGAACACATATTTAGGGCACTTTTCATTTTAGCCCTTACATTTCCATACTTTGACAATTTAGTCCATTTTTCACAAAATCACAAATATGCAAAAATTCACCAAGACTATAGCTTGGCCGAATATACATGGCTTCCATACAAGCCTAAATAACATATTTAATTCACAATTTAGTCCTTCAAAACCTCATTTTCACAAATTAGCCCAAATAGCTCTATTTCATCAAAATTTCAATGACAAAACTTATAAATCATCTACCAAGCCTTTATGATTCATTCAAAAACATCACAAAACTCATGATATCAACAATGGCATTTCATGAAATCTTTATCAGAAACTAAAATTCAGATGGGCTTTGAAGAACACGAAACAACAATCACAAAAACGTAGAAATTATCAAAAATCGAAAATTCATACCTTAATCAAGATGAACAAGGGTCAAACCTTAAATAAGCTTATTTCTTTCTTTTTTTCCTTTGATTTTCGGCAAGAACAACCTATTATGGACACATTTCATGTTTATTTTTATTTAATATATCATTTATACACTTTTTACCATTTTAGCCTTGTTAATAAAATATTAATTTCCATCCACTAATGTCCATAATTTTCCATACCATATAACAATAGTCTAATTGCATCTTAAAGACATCATATTTAACAAGACAAATCAATTAGGCACTTAATCAAATAGAAAGCTACTTTTGCATTCACTGCGATTAAGTCCTTTTTCATAATTAAGCACAGAAATAGACAAATTAAATCACAGAAATTTCGCAGATATAAATTCACATGTCATAGACACAGAAAATAATATTAAAATATTTTTCAAACTCAGATTTGAGGTCCCGAAACCATTATTTAGGCTAGGGTCAAAACCAGACTGTTACAATTTATCCACTTGGGCTTACATGGCCCATCCCGGCCCATCATGGCCCAAAGCAGCCTAAGCTTATGAGAGCACACATGATGGCCTCAACCATCACGTCAAAGCTCCCACATGTAACACCCCTAACCCGTATCCAACACCGGGACAAGGCTCGAGGCATTTTCAAAACTTACACTTTCAGTATACTAACTCGGGTCACAAAATTTCATTTGAATTTAAAACTTTTCAATCATGAACACCTTGTCCCTTGTATAGGCCTTCGAGACCTATAACATATCAGAAGGCAATGCCAGACGAATATAGGTGATCGTGTTATTTCGTGATAGGTTTTAGCTATTTATAATTACTCGTTCTTGAACTAACTATTATCACGATGCAAGCAAGTGTACCTATCGAACAGTAGTATAGTTTTAGCAAGACCGGATTGTCGAACCCAAAGAAACTAAAAGTACTAGTAATGACTGTCTTTTTATTATCTAGCCTAAGAATAAAGAGGTTTTGTTTTAATTAACTAATTATCTAAACTAAGAACGCACAAAGAATAAAATTGGGGAATTGCTTTTGGGAAAATCGATTGAATAAAGACAATACCTAAGGAAAAATCCACCTAAACAGTACTTGTTATTCTGGCTCCGAATCGGACGATTTATTCATTTAACTTGTTCCGTAGGAATCCCTAAGTTATGTTATTATCCCTATTCAATACTAATAACGTCTACTCCCTAGATTGAATAACCGAGACTTTTCTCTAATTAACACTCTAGGGTTGCATTAACTCGATCTATGGATCCCCTTATTAGGTTTCACCCTAATCCGGCAAAATCTTGTCACCCTATTTCTAGGCTCGCAATCAACTCCGCTTAATTATGATACATATACTCTTAAACAGGGTCTGTTCCTCCTCTAAATAAGAGCTTATCTTGAATCAGTATCCTAGGATATCAAAACAAGAATTAAGAACACATAATTAAGAACAAGTTAAATATTTATCATACAATTCAGAAAATAATAACAAGATTCGTCTTAGGTTTCATTCCCCTTAGGTATTTAGGGGATTTAGTTCATAACTAAATAAGAAAACATCTCAGAATAATAAAGAATACAAAACATAAAGAAAACCCAAAACTCCTAAAGGGGAATTGAGGAGAGATCTTCAGTCTTGATGATGAATCCGGTTTCTGAGATAGATCAATTGGCTTCCTTAGTGTAATTCCTTACTCCCATTGTCTCTCTTCTTTTCTTCCTCCTCTAGGGTGTATTTATAGGCTTTGGGATGCCTAGAAGCCCTCAAAATTAGTCTTTTCTGAATTGGACTCAACTTGAGCTCGGTAGGGACACGCCCGTGGCACATGCCTGTGTTCGATTACTTCAGGCCGTACTCGAGCCTGCCAAATTGACACGGCCGTGTGGTCTACCCGTGTGAGGAGGCCCAGACCGTGTTGATTTTGTACTTTGGCCAATTTTCTCCGTTTTTGGTTCGTTTCTCGTTTCTTTTGCTCTCCTATGCTCTCCTAAGTATAAAACATGAAATTAAAGCATTAGCAGCATCGAATTCACCAATTCTAATGAGAAATCATCCATAAAATGCATTAAACATGGGTAAAAATATGTATAATTTATAGTTTATCAAATACCCCCACACTTAAGCATTTTCTTAGTTTATCATACATTGAGAATTCAACTAAAAGAACATAAAAGTTTCAACCATTCCAAGTTGAGTATTTAATCATGCAAACATAGGTGTCTCTCCGCATCTAAGTAATTACCTTTGATTAAGAATATCACCAAGTTTCACATCCTCACTAAAGATTCACTCAAATCACTCGAGGTGTTTAAGGACAATAAATGAAGCACTCAATAGTCAATAATGAAAAGTCGTTACCATAGGCTTGCATGAAAATCAAATCTCCACCACTATAATTTAAGATGATACATCAATCAAAAGGTCTTTAGAGGGTTGTAGTGAGGCTTCGTTAGGGGGTGTGGTCACAAGCTAAAAGAAAGGGTTAGAATCAAGATTGAATTGAAAAATTACCTAACTAGAAAAAGAGTTAATCATTACTTGCATACAATAGTGTAACGCCCCCATACCCGAGACCATCGCCGGAGTCGAGCACGAGGTGTTAACGGACTTAATTCATTAATTAAACAGTTCAAACAATTTATTTTTAAAATTTCTAGACAAGCTGGCTAACTGCGTCACAGTCGCTTAAAAATTCATATCTCGAGTTGTGAAAATCAAAATTAAGATCTGTATATTTTTCCTGAAACTAGACTCATATATATATCTACTAATTTTTTTCTAGAATTTTTGGTGAGGCCAATTAGTATAGTTTATTAGTTAAATTCTCCCCTGTTTCAGGGTTCGGCTACTCTGACCCCTGTGCACTACGAATCAAATTTCTTTCTGTACAGAAATCCAATGACTATTTCATTTGTTTCACTTAAAAATAGACTAATAAGAAATCCATAAATATAAATTTTGAGTCCTAATTATTTGTACACAAATTATGGTGAATTTCTAAAGTTAGAATAGGGAATCCAGAAATTGCTTTGACCCTATTTCACCTCATAAAATACAACTCTTTTACCTATTTTGTTTCTTCCACATGAAAATATATTTATTAAGATTCAATTATATATTTTATTCATCATCTAATTCTATCTCTACTATTTTTAGTGATTTTTCAAACTCACGTCACTGCTGCTGCGTGATTCTGTTTTATAGCCAATTTCACCATTTTATGGATTTCCATATATTAGTTAGCACATAAAGCATGCGTGTTATCAAATATAATCTCGATTAGCCACTCTAATAGCTAATAATTCTCAAACATTTCCATGCCAACCATGAGCTATATCATAAGGTTATATACACAAAAGGAGTATAATGCTATACATGCCATATTCCCAAAATATGCAAGCCACCATACCGAAATGGCCCGTTAATAGTGTGAGCGTGCCTCCGACCGTCCTGATCTCCAAACCGGCTTGTCAAAAATACAAGGAATGGAAGGGAAGGAGTAAGCATAAATTCTTAGTAAGTTCACATGCAAATAACAAGTAACTTAACAAAGCAATTATACCAACCAACATTAGCATAATATCACCAAAACATATATCACATTTCAATTCACCATTCATCATCTTACTACATTATTGTTGTCATATCAAGTCTCAACCCGAGGGTTAAGTACACACCTGTCCAAAGTGCCCATTCCACAACACTTACCAATACGTCACTTGCATCTTGAGTATTCTTCCATTTCACTAGAATTCTACGCATTGAACACATCGGAATATAACTCGGATACATGGAAAGTTTGCACATAAGTGCCACATATGTAGCCAAGCTACCATGTAACCCGCCCATAAGCGAACTCGGACTCAACTCAATGAGCTCAGGCGTTCGCATCCATAAGTGAACTCGGACTCAACTCAACGAGCTCGGATGCCTAGTTACATCTCACGAACTCGGACTCAACTCAATGAGTTCGGACGTTCGCATCCATAAGTGAACTCAGACTCAACTCAACGAGTTCAGATGCCTAGTTACATCTCACGAACTCAGACTCAGCTAAACGAGTTCGGACGTTCGCATCCATTAGTGAACTCGGACTCAACTCAACAAGCTCGGATGCCTAGTTACATCTCACGGACTCGGACTCAATTCAACGAGTTCAGACGTCCGCATCCATAAGTGAACTCAGACTCAACTCAATGAGTTCGGATGCCCAAATATCTGAATCTATTCCTAGCGTTCAACTGGACTTTCCTCATTCGTACTCCTTTACCATTCTCCTTGGAATACCCATGACGATACTTCGGTAGTCTTTCACATTTTTCACATAATTCATAAAATTTTTGCATGTTGTCCAACAATGACCACAAAGCATAGAATTGCATGATAAAAATCATAATATCGTATAAATAGCATTAAATGATTTAAAATAACTGTTATATTACAATAATTACATATGAACTTACCTCATATGTGAAAATGGTCGTTTTTACCATTTTGTCCACAACTTGGTATTCTGCCGATTTTAGCCCGAATTTCAATTTTCCTTGCTCTATCATGTCAAATATAGCCTAATTAGGACTCATATTATTCAAATCAACCCAAAATCATATTTTGGAAAAATTATAATTTTGCCCCTAAACTTTTACATATTTATACTTTTGCCCCAAATCTCGTAAATTAAACTTCATCCTATTTTCTTATGTTTTATGATATGCTAATCATTTTTTCCCTGCTACAGTAACATCCAATTCTCACTCTAACATGTACTTATGAACATTAGGTATTTTTATCGATTATGTCATTTCAGTCGTTTTTGCGTAAAATCACTTAGCAAAAGTTGTTTAACACAATCTCAAGCTTCATATTCTACCATAAAACATCAAAATTCATGCATATCATTCATGGGTAAATTTTTAAATATAAACCCTAGCTCAAAATATTGGTTGAAACAGGTAAATCGAGCTACGATAATTTCAAAAATGTAAAGAACATTAAAAACGGGCATAGAAATCACTTACAATCAAGGCTTAAAAGTGTTGAAACCCTAGCTATGGTGGAGAGCAAAATTTGGCAGCAACTTATGGAGAAGATGATCATTTTTGTGTTATTTTTCCCATTTTATTTCATTTAATATCAAAATGACCAAAATGCCCTTCCTTATTAAACTTTCAAAAATTCTATCCATGTCCAATTTTTATCCATAAACTTAGAAATTGGTAAAATTGCTATTTAAGACCTCTTAATTAATATTTCAAAGCAATTTCATACTAGAAACTTCTAGAATGCAAATTTTGTAACTTATTCAATTTAGTCCCTAACTTCAAATTAAGCACTTTATGCATAGAATTTCTTCACGAAATTTTCACACAATCATGAAATCATATCATAGACCTCAAAATAATCATAAAATAATTATTTATATCTCAAATTTGTGGTCCCAAAACCACTATTCTGATTAGGCCCTAATTCAGGATATCACAAATAAAGCGTCTCTCATAATATAAAATTACAGATATGTATACATAGTTTTTTTTAAGAACAAGTTAAATATTTATAGACTAACTTATTACAAACAAGACATAGCTAAGCAATTTCTTCAACTCAAATCTCGACAAAAATAGGGATCAAATTTAGGGGATTTTAAGAATAATGGGTTATGGGTTAATATTGAGGTCAATACAAGGAATGGCTTGTTAGGCTCAAATGGGTTTACTAAGGGTTAACCGTGGAAGTAGGCTTTTCATGGCATGAGTGGGTTAATCCTAAGTGCCTTAATCATTTCGATATATCAAATCAAATGGTGTGGACTCGACATGCATAATCAAGTAAGTTCTAGAATAACAGTTCAATACTGAAGCACTCAAAGCAATAATAAAAGTGAGCATGAAAGAATAAATAGATGCTCAAAAGGCTCAAAAATCTCACAAAAATTATGGCTTTTTTGATTTTTAGACTTTTAAATTCCAATTCAAAGTAATATCTAGACTTGAGGGAACAACCTATAATTTTAAATTCTTAAAGATCAACTTATCATGCTTGATTCTCTAATGTCTTAAAGTTTAAACAATCAATGCACAAATCTCTATGTTTTAATTCAAGATATATCGATCAAAATCATAAATCAATTAAAATTTATCCTAAATATGATATGAGAGTTTTTCAAGAGAACAAGGTGAGTATTCAGGGATTTTTCTGATAATAAAATGAATGCCCCCCACACTTAAGATGTACATTGCCCTCAATGTAAAAAGATAGATATTATAGAATGTAAAAATAAGATAGGGAGAGAAGTGAAACTTCCTGTATGATGAATTCCTCGAACTAGAGTTTTGGAGAGTAATTGGTTTGAGAATGGAGAAGGATACTCCAGTGGTCGTAGAGGTTCATTAGTCCATAAGTCCTGCGCCAAGAGAATATTATATCTAGTAGTAGCTATGGTCGTGGTCGATAAGGACATGACAGTCGTGGAGAACCTTTCCCGGTGGAGTTTTAGTTCCTATGTGACGATGAGCTTAAGAACTCTATATAACTATGATAAAATCAGGAACTTTTTAGGAGATATTAGGAAGAATAATTACTCAAAAAGGAATAACTGAATTTAATAATCTAAAATCTAATAAAAAAAGTAGTTTCAATAAAAATTAAAAACATAAAATAATAAATAAATGTTTTTAAACATCTTCATCGATGGATGGTTCGCGAGGTGGGACTGGCGATGAGATGTGGAGGTGCTGACAAATCTGTTAAAGAGTAGCATCAATGTCAAATCGTTGAAAACACTGCTGCTCGAATCGGGTGAGGAGCTCAGAGATGTCAGCATATGAAGCTGCCGCATAAACTGGACGAGAGGGTGGTGGTGGCTGAGTCGGTGGTCCTCGTGCTGTGGGGGACATCATCAGGAATGTCCTCGTAGGCCTCCTCTTCGGTAGATTGGGTGAGACGGTACTGGGGAGGGTAGGTTCCTTGACGCCTCTCAATCATCCTCATGCTAAGCATGCTCGAGATGCCTTATGGAGACATTTGGCCGATGAGGGTGAGGGATGATTCTTGGGCCGCGGTGTTGAGGAGCCCAAAGTGTCGCGCCAGTCGAGTGATGTATGGGCCAATGGAGATGGCCCCCTTTTGATGCCACTCCATCTGGTTTTGAATTGTAAGAGCGATGAAATAAGCAAGGTTAATGACGTGCCCTTGCGACATGCACCATAAGAAGTAGACGTCGTGGGTGTTGTCGACGCCAGTGCTCTCTTGCCTCCTTGTAATCATGTGAGCTAAAATAACGTGTAAATACCTCAGGGATGGTGGGAGAATTGATTCCTTCGAGCGGCTAGGATTGTAGGAGGCCATGCTAGAGGCCAACGTGTGCCAGCACTTCGAGGGAGAGACATGTATGTGGCGACTAAGAGCATGTAGTTCATTCTCCTCCATGAACTCCTCTGTATATAAGCCTAGTATAGCACCAAACTCTTGGACGCTTAGCTGGCGTATTAATCTGCCTAGGCAAAACTGGACCGTACCGGGATCATCGTACCTTGTCATTACGGTCTGGAGATAGAACATTAAGCATAGTTCCATCGTGAGCTCGAGGTATGTCGACTCGATAATCCCGAAGAATAGCTCCCAAGGGTCGGTGGTTAGGAGAGCCCGAATCGCGTCAGCCATTTGAACTTGTTCTACGGCATCCCATTCGATGCAGCGGCCTGCAATTAAGGGTTAGGCCCAAAGTATTTGGAAAAGCTCTTCTTGGGGCCCTTGGGGAAACTGCAGGAGAGGGTGACGAATTTTTGCGGTTGGACCCGCAGAAGATGACGCTCCCTTCCTCTTGTTCGAGGCATGTACGACGGCCTTTTTACCACGTGAGGATGACATGGTACCTGCGATTAGAATCATCAAGTCATCTTGATGAGTGGTCGAAGTAAAAGGAATACGATTTTTAACTAAAAAGCAAACTTTCAGCCACAATCGAACATAACTAATATAATAATTTCATGACCTTATCATTGTATGTAGTAATGGCATGTGTAAGAAAGAGGAATGAAGCTTTCCTAACAACATGAAATGTATGATAAATAATTGAAAAATACAAATTTCGTTAGAGAACTTGCAGGGAAATATCATGAGAATGAGCATGGTAAAATCATGGGTATGAAGTTTTCCTAATCACTTGGTTTAACATGCAATGTATAATAGCTAACTTAAGAATTCGAACTAAATGATAAAATAATGAGCAAAATGAAAAATAGTTCAAAAGCAATGAAGATTATGTTGATAATAAGCATTAGAAATAAGTAAAATAGAACTGAAAGGAGTAAACAAATGCTAAGGGAGAGAGATTGAGCATCAAAAACGAAGTTAGAGGTGGCGCACGAGCGTGGCAGGGAGGCCATGTAGAGTAGCAGGGGCTATGGTTAGGGTTTTTGAATGGAGAAGAAAGTGAATAGTGCAGGGTATTTAGAGATTTTGAGGCACACGGCTAGGACGCACACCCGTGTCCCATAAATTTCAACCTATGTGATTCACGAATTTCAAATTTGGGCGCGTCTGACATTTAGTACACGCCCGTGTTCCTAGGGCGTGTGAGTTCACACGGCTGTGTCTAGCTTTGTTCGTTTCTCCTATGCCCGTGTGTTCAAGCTCCACGCCCGTGTTCCTAGGGCGTGTGTTAATTGGACAGGTTCAACCACGGGTGTGTTGCACGCCCGTGTTGTTTTAACAGGTTAGCCCACGGTTCTTCCACACGAGCATGTCGCACGCCCATGTTGGTTTGGCAAGCTCGACCAGGCCATATCGCACGGCTATGGCTTTTAATCATAGCCTGTGTTGGGGAAATCTTTTTCCCTGATTTCACACGGCCTTAAGCACGCCCGTGTGCTTGGCTGTGTCTCTGTGGAAGCACTTGTATTCAAGATTTCTATTAGTAAGTTAGGAGTTAAATACCAAAATTTAAAGAAATTAATATTGTTAGTGCTCGGGTTGCCTCCCGAAAAGCACTTATTTATAGTCTAAGCCCGACTTACCTCTCCATTGTATGATCATGGTGGTTCGAGGAGTTTATACTCCTCATTCCTGCTGTCAATCTCATCAAAATAAGGTTTGAATAGGGTGTTGTTTACCTTAAAAGTGCTGAACTTGGGATAACTCACCTCCACCGTACCGAATGGAAAAATACTGAGTATCGTAAGAGGGATTTCCTCATTCGGTGTGGTAGTGACAATGTGGGGATCTGCGACATCTAATAAGACCTTATCACCAACCTTTAGTTGATTTGGAGAGGTATCGGGCTCATTTTGGCATAGTTTCGGTTTGTTGGTTGTTCTTGGTTTGTGCGTCCGCCATTCATTGACTTCCTCGATTTGTAGTCTTCGATCGTCATGAACAGGTCCTCTACTATTGCTTGAGAACGACTTGCATGCTTCTTTTAGACTCATTTTCTGCAAAGTAGGTTGCACCTTATTGTTAGTTTTAGTAGGATGGTTTAAATAATTACCTTCAATCCCTGATGTGTTGCCAGAATTTCGAGCTTGAAGGATGATTTTTCGTCTCCCACCCGGAGTGTGAGTTCACCTGTGCCAATTTCATTGATGGTTTTAGTAGTTGCTAAAAAGGGCCTTCCTAGGATTAAGGGAGTGTTGTTATCCTTTTCTATGTCTAGAACAATAAAGTCAACGGGAAATATAAATTTATCGATTTTGACTAGCACATCTTCAATAATACCTCTAGGGAATCTTATAGTTTTATCTGCTAATTGAATGCTCATCCTAGTCTGTTTGGGTTTCCCGAGACCTAGTTGTTTAAACATTGTGTATGGCATGACGTTGATACTAGCCCCTAAATCAGTTAATGCATAATTAACATCTAAAATACCAATTAAGCAAGGAATCTTAAAACTCCTTGGGTCTTTTAGTTTGTTGGGTAGTTTATTTTGGAGAATGGCTGAGCAAACTGCGTTCAGCTCCACATGTGACACCTCGTCCAACTTTCTCTTATTTGCTAAAAGCTCCTTTAAAAATTTTATTGTGTTTGGCATCTGTGATCGAGCTTCAATAAACGGTAAGTTAATATGTAATTTTTTCAAGAGTTTAAGGAATTTACCAAATTGTTCATCTGAGCGGTCTTTCCTTATCGCGTTGGGGTATGGCACATGAGGTTTATATTCGACAGTCACTGGTTTGTTTTTATTATAATCTACCTCACCTTGACCTTTGCTTACCACAGTTTCTTGTCTCGGTTCTGGTTCAGGCTCAACGACTCCTTCATCATCTTGGATATTAATTGTGTTGAGCTGTTCCCTTGGATTGGGTTCAGTATTACTTGGCAAACTACCTTGTGGTCGTTCGGAGATTAGTTTGGAAAGCTGCCCTATCTAGGTTTCGAGCCCTTGGATTGACTCTTGCTGATTTTTAAGTTCTATTTTAGTGTTCTGAAAACAAGTTTCTGACACCGAAATAAACCTTGAGAGCATCTCTTCAAGGTTTGGCTTCTTTTCCTGTTGGTAGGGTGGTTGTTGGTAGCCTAGAGGATGTTGTGGTCTTTGATTTCCTTGACCCCCCACGAGAAATTTGGGTGGTTCTTCCAACATGCATTATAAGTATTACTATATGGATTGTTTTGAGGTCGAGGATTATTACCCATGTAATTTAATTGCTCATTATCCATGTTGTGGGTATAAGGTTGATATTCTGAATTGTTTGTTCTACCTCCACTTACTTCGCACTGCATTACTGGGTAACCTATGAAGAACTAAGAAAACCATCAATCTTTTTATTTAAGAGTTCTACCTAATTAGAGAGGATGGTGACCGAATTGACGTTATAAACGTCGGCTGTTTTCGTTGGCTTTATCTTCATGACTTGCCACTGATAGCTATTCAGTGACATCTCCTCTATAAACTCATAGGCATCTTCCAGTGTT
The DNA here is from genome assembly GCF_007990345.1 of Gossypium hirsutum. Lineage (NCBI taxonomy): Eukaryota > Viridiplantae > Streptophyta > Magnoliopsida > Malvales > Malvaceae > Gossypium > Gossypium hirsutum. Next base: position 88,666,565 of record NC_053428.1, on the reverse strand, counting down.
TTATTGTTGATGGTTCCGCCAACAGCTGCGTCAACCATTTGCTGAGTCGAAGGATTCAAACCATTGTGAGATGTTTGTACTTGGAGCCAAAGCGATAACCCATGGTGAGGGAACCTTCTCAAAAGGCCCTTGTATCTGTCCCATGCATCGTAGAGTGTTTCTAAATCCATCTGTACAAAAGAAGAAATATCATTGTGTAACTTAGCCGTTTTAGCCGGCAGAAAATATTTTAGTAAAAATTTTTCGATCATTTGTTACCAAGTAGTAATTGACCCTAGTGGTAACGAGTTCAACCTTTGTTTAGCTTTGTTCCTAAATGAAAAGGGGAACAACCGAAGATGAATGGCATCATCAGAAATGCCATTGATTTTAAATGTATCGCATATTTCTAAAAAGTTGGCTAAATGAGCGTTGGGATCCTCATCCTGCAAACCATCAAACTGAACAAATTACTGTATCATTTGAATAGTGTTCGGTTTTAATTCAAAAGTATTTGCAGCTACAGCAGGTCTAACTATGCTCAATTTAGTTCCTGTTAAAGAGGGTTTAGCATAATCATACATAGTGCGTGGAGTAGGATTTTGATTAACCGCAATTGCAGAAGGTAGCTAATTGCCTTGGTTTTCAGCCATCTCTTCGGTTGGGGGTTGAGTATCGTCTTCTTGCTTGTTCTCCGTGTATCTTGAGCTTTGCCTTATTTCTCTTTGGTTTTTACATACTGTGCGATCGATTTCTTCGTCAAAAAGTAATGGTCCTGACGGGTTTCTTCCAGTCATAAACTATAAAAAAAACTGCCAAGAGGAAGAAAAAGTAAGTTAATACATAATAATGATAACAAAATTAAATTAAATTGCAAGGAAAATAAATGGCTAAAGTAATAAAAATTGAGCGTTCCTAATATTTCAGTTCCCCGGCAATAGCGCCAAAACCTTGATCGTGTTATTTCCTGATAGGTTTTAGATATTTATAATTACTCGTTCTTGAACTAACTATTATCGCGATGTAGGCAAGTGTACCTATCGAACAGTAGTATAGTTTTAGCAAGACCGGATTGTTGAACCCAAAGAAACTAAAAGTACTAGTAATGACTGTCTTCTTATTATCTAGCCTAAGAATAAAGAGGTTTTGTTTTAATTAACTAATTATCTAAACTAAGAACGCATAGAGAATAGAATTGGGGAATTGCTTTTGGGAAAATTGATTGAATGAAGACAATACCTAAGGAAAAATCCACCTAGACTGTATTTGTTATTCTGGCTCCGAATAGGACGATTTACTCAGTTAACTTGTTCTGTAGAGATCTCTAAATTATCTTATTATCCCTATTCAAGACTAATAACGTCTAATCCCTAGATTGAATAACTGAGACTTTTCTCTAATTAAAACTCTTGGGTTGCATTAACTCGATCTATGGATCCCCTTATTAGGTTTCACCCTAATCAGGAAAAATCTTGTCACCCTATTTCTAGGCATGCAATCAACTCCGCTTAATTATGATAAATATACTCTTAAACAGGGTCTATTCCTCCTGTGAATAAGAGCTTATCTTGAATTAGTATCCTGGGATATCAAAACAAGAAGTAAGAACACATAATTAAGAACAAGTTAAATATTTATCATACAATTCAGAAAATAATAACAAGATTCGTTTTAGGTTTCATTCCCCTTAGGTATTTAGGGGATTTAGTTCATAACTAAATAAGAAAACATCTCAGAATAATAAAGAATACAAAACATAAAGAAAACCCAAAACTCCTGAAGGGGAATTGAAGAGAGATATTCAATTTTGATGATGAATCCGGCTTCTAAGATGGATCAATCGGCTTTCTTGGAGTAATTCCTTACTCCCCCTTCTCCCTATCCTTTTCTCCCTCATATAGGGTGTATTTATAGGCTTTAGGATGCCTAGAAGCCCTCAAAATTAGCCTTTTCCAAATTGGACTCAACTTGGGCTCGGCAGGGACATGCCCGTGTTCAATTACTTCAGGCTGTGCTCGAGCCTGCCAAATTGACATAGCCATGTGGTTTGCCCGTGTGAGGAGGCCCAGGCCGTGTTGATTTTGTACTTTGGCCCACTTTCTCCATTTTTGGCCCATTTCTCGTTCCTTTCGCTCTCATAGGCTCTCCTAAGTATAAAACATGAAATTAAAGCATTAGGAGCATCGAATTCACCAATTCTAATGAGAAATCATCCATAAAATGCTTTAAACATGGGGTAAAAATATGTATAGTTTATAGTTTATCAATGGGCACGTTCGATTAACCTTGGGCTCCTCAGAAACTTTTCCTTAACATAAAGGGACACACGCCCTTGTAGGTGGGCCGTATGGACTCACACGCCCGTGTATCTTGGGGCACGCTCATGCCCTTCAACTGTGGGCAACACTGACTTATCAACACGACCATGGAACACGCTCGTGCTACCTGCCTATGGACGAAACTATCATTTTAACACGGCCATGGCGCACACCCGTGTCGCCTACCCGTGTACAACTTTGAGCTAAAATTTTAAGTGCAGGTGACACACGGCCATAACAGATGCCCATGGGAGGGAACCGTGTGTCACACACAGCCTTGACACACGCCTGTGTGTCCAACCATGTGGACTTTATTAGGCTATTTTTCAAGCCTTTAGTCACCCCTTTCTACTACTTGTGCCTAGTGGTTACCGAGTTTAAAAAAAAACATAATTTTACGCTTGTAAATAATCTTAATGAAAATAGATGTATGGAAACCTCATATAATTGGTTTCATACATAAATGGTTATTCCCTATTTAGTGTCATGGGTTTCCATATTACATTAATCCATCTGAAATTGGCTCATTCATGTGATTCATTGCCAATTGATAGCAACCCATCATTTGTAATTAAAACCATGCATAAAATCGTAGGTCATAGCTTACTTAAATTAAGCTAATTTTCATGGCTCTATACAAAGAGATAACCATATTTTACATGCGTTTACCGGGCAAATCAAATGACACATATAACAAAATACTCAAAAATACTATACATGCCATTGAACAAAATAATCAGAGTCTTTATACCAAAGCTTGTTTAGTTGATAGTGTGTTGACTCTTCAATTGTTCTTCAACCCTTATGAGTCCTCGAGCTCTGTAAAATAGGGAAAAGAGAGGGGTAAGCATTTTCATGCTTAGTAAGCTTGAATAACCGAAGAGGAAACTTACCGAGTAATTAGCATACATCCATACTTAAATTATGAAATCATCCAATATGAAATGATTTCCTATCACATGCACTCAATCATTGAGTTAGTCACATAATCATATATCATGTAATTTAACTAGATGGGCTCATCATTCAACATTTCATGCATACATGTATCCTACGTTAATCTTGTTGAGTTTCTAGGAAATCTCGATGGAATACCCATTATCCGTCAATTCATTCAAATGATCTATCCATATATGCACTCCTACGAACCTCACATTATATTGTGGGATTACCAGTCCAGGCTAAATCCCCCATTATATGAACTCATAAGGTGATGTCAGGATTGCCAGTCTAGGGTAAATCCCTTATAACAACAAGAACCCTTAATGAGCTCGGATCTGAGTTACCAGTCCAGGCTAAATTTAGATCCTAATCGGATTACCCGTCCGGGCTAAATCCACAATGCACTCATATTCTTCTAGAGGCTTGATCATTCAAGGAACACCCGTCCGAGTAAGATTCCTTTCCATACTCGAGATCTCGAATTACCCGTCCGGGCTAAATCCTTACTACAATACATGCAGGATCTCCTTTCACATATAAAACATGGCTTATCCATCGGATTCCCTTTTAACCTCAACCGAGACGGTTATCAACAAGTCATTATCAAAAACGCATTTCATGCATTTTCATACCATTGATAATGAAATCATCATGCATTCATAAATCATACAATCATGCATATTAGATGTTTACTTTAAGTGATCCGAACTTACTTGGTAACAGTTTCAGTGTTATGTTTCGGTTATTCCGAAACCTTGCGTTTACCTCGATCGGCCTCCGAAATTTGTTCCTCGGGGTCTATAACATCAAAATTAGCTCATTAATACCCCACATTATACATTTCAAGTTTAATATCTAACCCCGGTCCAAATGATCGCTTTGCCCCTAACCTTTGACATTTTTACGATTTAGTCCCTAGGCTTGTATAATGAAACACATGCAATTTCTATCTTACCCAAGCCTAACCGAACATTTTTCTCTCTTATGGCAACCTACTTTTTTCATTATTTTCCTCATTTCTACCACACATTTACATCTTTTGCAAAATAGTCCCTATAAGGGTTTCTCATGAAAACCAACCTGGAAAAGATATTTAACACACACTTATCTTTCATATTCCTCCATAATCCATCAAAATACCAATAACTGATGCATGGGTAAATTTAAAATGAACCTTAGCATGAGATATGGGTAGAAATGGAGAGAGCAAGCTACCGGGATTTCAAAAATGCAAATAACATGAAAAATGGGGCTTGGGAGCACTTATTATTGAGCTTGAAAATTGAAGAAACCCTAGCTATGGTGTCCTCCAAATTTCGGCAGCTATGGGAAGAAGATGAGCATATTTTTGCTCCATTTTTCCCTTTTTATTTCATTAAAATGATAAATGACCAAAATGCCCTTATGCCCTTTCTTTAAAATTTCATCCATGTAAGCCCATTTTTGTCCAAAAATTTAGAATTTGGGCAAATTTAGCTCCAAGACCTTCTAATTCATAATCTATAGCAATTTCATACAAATTGCTTCTAGAATCCAAGTTTGGCAATTTATTCAATTTAGTCCCTAATTTCCAATTGGACACCTTATACTTAGAATTTCTTCATAAAACTTTAACACATGCATATACTCATATTTTAGGCCTTATAATAATCATAAAATAAATATTTTTGATGTCAAATTTGTGGTCCTGAAACCACTATTTCCACTAGGCCATATTTTGGGATGTTACATTTCTCTCCTTTAGGGACTTTCGTCCTCGAAAGTCTTACCAGAAAATAGATTTGGATATTGGCTTCTCATGGTTTCTTCTGGCTCTCAGATGACTTCTTCTACACCATGTCGATGCCATAAAAAATTTACAAGAGCCACATCTTTATTTCTCAACTGTTTAACTTCGCAAGCTAATATCTTAACTGGTTCCTCTCAAAGGTCATGTCCTGTCGAATTTCGATCTCAGTCGGCAAAATTACATGAGAGGGGTCTGATTGGTATCTCTTTAACATGGATACAAGGAAAACATCATGAATCTTTTCCAGTTCGGGTGGCAACGCCAAATGATAGGCTAATAGTCCGACTCTTTCAGTGATCTCGTACAGTCCGATAAATTGTGGACTCAATTTTCCTTTCTGACCAAATCTCAATACCTTTTTCCATGGAGATACTGTCAAGAATACTCTATCTTGAACTTGAAACTCAATTTCTTTTCTTTTCAGATCAGCATAAGACTTTTGTCTATCTGATGTCGCTTTTAAATTATCTCGTATCACTTTAACTTTTTCTTCAGTTTCTTTAATCAGATCAACTCCATGAATCTGATTTTTTTTGAGTTCTGTCCACTACAATGGAGTTTGACATTTCCTACCATACAAGGCCTCATAAGGCGCCATCTTCAAACCTGTTTGGTAACTATTATTGTAGGCAAATTCTACCAATGGCAGATATTTTTCCCAACTACCCTGAAATTCAAGGATGCAACAACGCAACATGTCCTCGAGAATCTGAATCATCCGCTCAGACTGACCATCGGTCTGAGGATGAAAAGCTATTCTAAAGATCAACTTTGTACCCAAGGCTTCTTGTAACCTCTTCTAGAATCTCGAAGTGAACCTCGGGTCTCTGTCTGAAATGATCAACAGTGGTACTCCGTGCAATCTTACTATCTCAGAAATGTACAAATCAGTCAATCTATCAAGGGAATAATCCATCCTTACTGGGATAAAATGAGCTGACTTTGTCAGTTTGTCCACTATAACCCATATGGCATCTTTATTTTTCGGAGTCAAAGGTAATCCTATCACGAAATCCATGGTAACTTTGTCTCACTTCCATTTGGGGACCAATATAAGCTGTAACAGACCTAAAGGCACTTTTTGTTCAGCTTAAACTTGCTGACATACTAGGCATTTCGATAAAAATTCAGAAACATCTCTTTTCATGTCGTTCCACCTGTACATCTTTTTTTAAATCGTTGTACAACTTGGTACTTCCCAGGTGAACTGACAAACGACTGTTATGTGCTTCTTGCAAAATCTTCTGAATAAGTTCATTGTCTTTGGGTACACAAACCCTATCTTTGAACATCAAATATCCATCAGGACTAATTCAGAAATCGGTCTCAATACCAGACTCACATTGAGCCCTTTTTGCTTGCAAGTCATCATCATTAAACTGAGCATCATAAATTTCCTGCAGAAATGTCGGCCTAGCCTCTAGCTCGGTTAGAACTGAACCATCATCAAGCAATCTCAAATGAGTATCCATGGTTCTCAAGGCATACAGGGATTTTCTACTCAATGCATCGGTGACCATATTCGCCTTTCCCGGGTGATAGTCGATAATCAAATCATAATATTTAATTAATTCTAACCATCTCCGCTGTCTCAAATTTAATTCTTTCTAAGTCATCAAGTATTTCAAACTCTTGTGGTCCATGAATATACAGCAAGTCTCACCATACAAATAATATCTCCAAATTTTTAAGGAAAAAACAATAGCAGCAAGCTCTAGGTCTTAGGTTGGATAATTCTTCTCATGAGGCTTCAATTGCCGTGAAGCATAGGCTATCACCTTGCCATCTTGCATAAGCACACAACCCAATCCATTTAAGGATGCATCACTGTAGAACATAAATTCTTTTCCCGGTTTAGGTAGTACTAAAACAGGAGATTCAATCAGCAATGTCTTTAACTTTTCAAAACTTTGCTGACACTTCCGCGTCCATTCAAACTTAACGTCTTCCTGTAGCAGCTTCATCATCGGAGTCGCTATCATGGAAAATCCTTTTACAAACCTTCGATAGTAACCAACTAAGCCCAAAAAGCTTCTAACCTCGGTTACATTCTTAGGAGATTTTGATTTAACAATTGCAGAAATTTTACGTGGATCAACTCGGATTCCTTCACCCGAAACTATATGACCCAAAAATCCAACTTCCTAGAGCCAAAATTCACTCTTGCTAAACTTAGCACGTAATATCCCGAATTAGGGCCTAATCAGAATAGTGGTTTTGTGACCACAAATATGAGATAGAAATAATTATTTTATGATTATTTTGAGGTCTATGATATGATTGCATGATTGTGTGAAATTTTCGTGAAGAAATTCTATGTATAAAGTGCTTAATTTGAAGTTAGGGACTACATTGAATAAGTTGCAAAACTTGCATTCTAGAAGTTTCTAGTATGAAATTGCTTTAAAATATTAATTAGGAGGTCTTAAATAGTAATTTGACCAATTTCAAAGTTTATGGACAAATATTGGACATGAATGGAATTTTTGGAAAGTTTAGTAGTAAGGGCATTTTGGTCATTTAGGGGTAAAATGAATTAAAACACAAAATTAAAAGCCAATTTTGCTCATCTTCTTCACCATGGACGTGTATACCAAGGGAGACTCCATGGCTAGGGTTTCGAAGCTTCCAAGCTCGATTGTAAGTCCGTTCTAGCCTCGTTTTTAATGATTTTTACGTTTTTGGAGTCCCGGTAACTTGATTTAGCTTATGCTAGCAATAATTCAACCTAGGGTTCATATTTGGAAAAATACCCATAGGTGAAATTTGTGTATTTTGGTTTTTTATGATAGAATATGAGGTTTTAAATTATGTTAGACAACTTGTGCTACTCAGTTTTAACTGAAAAATGAGCAAAAGGGCTTAATCGGTAAAAATACCTAATAGTCATAAGTACATGTTAGAGTGAGAATTTGATGTTGCCATAGATGGGAAAAATGATCAGCATGTCATAAAACATAAGAAAATAGGATGAAGTTTAATTTCCGAACCTTGGGGCAAAAGTGCAAATATGCAAAAGTTTAGGGGTCAAAATGAAAATTTTTAAAAATATGATTTTTGGACCCGTATGAATAGTGTGACTAATTATTAGGCTAAATGTGATATTATAGATGAAGCAAATCGAGATTCAGGCTTAAATCGGGAAAATACAAAGTTATAGACTAAAATGGTAAATTGATGTTTCTGGATCGAGGTAAGTTCGTATGATAATAATAATGCAATGTTATGTTTGAATTATATTTCTTACTATTATTGCATATATTTTATGATTTACTATATTGGAAAAGTTGATGGAATGGTGTTTATGATGTGGAAATATGACATGAAAGAATGTTACATGAAATGCAAGAAAATGAAGATACATGACAAGTGATATATGAAATATGTGATATATGTTATGTAAATTCTTAAAAGCTGATTTGATATTTGAGTTGTGTCTTATTATACTATGAATGGACAATTGGTACTATGGACAGTGAGATCGACACTTCGAGTAAATTCGTACATAAATAATCTATCGATTCTTTTTATGTTATTATATTTTGATATCATATGAAATGTGGCTGCCTATCAAATGGTTATTTGATGTAAATTATGAAATTAAATTGATTACGGACAATTTAGTAAAATGTTGAAAAGTGAGGAATTTCCCGATTGAACCTTCAGAATAAAAACGATACGAATGATCTATTGTGAGGTCGCATGTGTAGTACTAAGTGTAGGCTACTATACTTACCCGAAAACTGTGATCACGTGTGTAGTACTAAGTGCAAGCTACTACGTGTATCAGATGGTTAGGTCACGTGTGTAGTACTAAGTGCAGGCTACTACGTGTACCGGATAATTGGTCACGTGTGTAGTACTAAGTGCAGGCTACTACGTGTACCGGATAATTGGTCGCATGTGTAGTACTATGTGCAGGCTACTATGCGTACCTGATAGCTTTGGCTACAAGTGTGAAAATATGTGCAAGCAATTGAGTATCAGTTATTATTCTGAAGAGTTCAACGGGAAAATCGATTAAGTAAAAATACAATTGAACATGATTATATGATGAATAAGTGTAGGTATATGTTTATGAAAAATTGTGAGCAATGTGCTTAATAATTGGGTGAATTTCGATAAGACAAAATGGATTAAGTGGAATTATGTAAGAATGAATTTTAGTGGTAAAGCAGTGTTGGACAGCAGCAGTTGCATGACTTTGAAAATTCACTAAAAATTGTGGAAGTTGAATAAAAATCCAAATGATATATGAAAATAAAGCTTAATGAGTCTATTTTCACATGAAATAAATAGGGGAAGAAAAGAATTCTATATTGTGTGATATTTGAATTCTTGTGAAATAGGGTCTAAATGAATTCGAGATTCCCTGGTCTGACTTTAGAAATTCACCATAAATTGTAAAAACATTATTAAGAGTCATACCTTACATGGATGGATTCCTTATTGAGTCTATTTTTAATTGAAACAAACTGCATGGTCGTTGGAATTCTGTACAGGGATAAATTTGGTTCGTAGTGCACAGAGGTCAGAGTAGTCGTACTCTGAAATAGGGGAGACTTTAACTAATAAACTGTACTAATTGGCTAAACCAAAAATTCTTGAAATTTTATGGGAGAAATATATATGAATATAGTTTCAATTAAAATTAACAAAACTAAATTTGGAGTTTTGTAGCTTCAGATATGAATGATTTAGTAACTGTAACGCGATAACACATCTTAACCTGAATATATGTAATTGTACAATTATAGTGTTTTATCTTGAAACGCATGGTAGTAATTGCTTATTATTTTCATATGAACTTACTAAGCTTAAAGCTTACCCATCCTCTCCATTTCTTTAGTATTGGCAGGTCGGCTCGGGGTTGGACATCGTCGAAGGCACAATCATACTATCAAACTATCATTTTTGGGAAAATTAATTCAAATATTAGAAATATCAAGTGAGTGGCATGTATAGGAAGTTGGTTTGTTATATGTATTTTTATTATGATTTTGACCTTACGTATCAATCTGCATTGAGTTATCGTATATGATCATGAGATGTGGTCCTTATCCATTATGGTTTATAAGTTTAATTAATCGTGCCATGTCCTACGTTTTGATGTGATGATATAGTTAGCTTTATTTGTTATGCATGTGTTCGAAAATTTTTGAATTAAATGAAATTTTATGGCCCCATTTTTGTCTATGTGTATTGTTAAGTCTGGTAATGCCTCGTACTCTGTTCCGGCCTTGGAGACGGGTAAGGGGTGTTACATTTAGTGGTATCAAAGCTATGGCTTTGTCGGTTCTCGGACTAACCTAGAATGTGTAAAAGTCCAGCTGTACATGCCACTGATCCGTGATAGTGTGATGTCTTTCGACGTGTATGAGCACCATCTTGCTTAGATAGAGGTACTCTCCAACCGAGCTGCACTGACCATGTTCAATGTGATGCGAAGGTGTTTGAATAAAATTACGATTATGATGAGTCTCAATTTAGAAAAGTATTAATAAAATTTATGATATATATAAGTGATAACACGTGAGATGAAAGGTCATGTTGTGATAAATATCCATACTTGCTTGATGCTCATATGATGTAGTGCACTTGGCTTACTTGAGAAGATGAATGGGATAAAAAGAAATTCGTAGAAGTATGAGTAAAAGTTCCTAATATCATTATATGAATGAAAATGTCATTGCCTTGATTGAACGTTGAATGTTGATGAATGTCAATGATATTTTTTATAAGATAAATGATTATAATGAAATGAATTTATCTATGTTAAATTGTTTGGACTGAATTATGAGATTGTAATGATATGTATATGATGATGCATGAAATGAAGGTTGCGATTGTGATGCAAATATCTATGTTTGTTTAACCCTTATATGATGTCATGAGCATGATTTGTTCGAGTAGATGAATGGATAAGTCAAGCTATCCAGAAAACATAGGATGCATGCATAATTATACTTGACTAAATGAGATAACTAGAAAGTGGGCATTAAACCAATATGAATGTTAGTGTCTCGAAATGAATGACATGATTGAGATATGATTGCTATGATGAAAACTGTGTTACATGTATATGTATATGAGAGTTGAGTTAGAGGCCCTATGACCCCTTCTCCCTTACCAAAGTGGTGTTTTATAATGGAATTTCATGAGATTTGTACTGAATAAGTTTCTGATTGAGAAACCAAAGAGTTCAGTGCTAGAATAATTATAAATATGATTAGAGATTGAAGAATGAGTTGGTAAGTAAAGTTAAAGCTAGAAAAGTATCAGATTAGCATAAGGATTATTGGAGCTATGCACTGTCCCAGTTAAAGAATGAATTTACTTTGGTAAATTGAATTACTCAGATACAAGGTCGAGAAAAGTGTAAATCAAAATTTATTCAGAACTAGTCTTCTTCAGTGAAAAGTAATATGAAATTTGTGATGGCAGAAATAGTTGGGGAAATGATATCTGAAATGTGTAATATCTGAATGTGACAGTTACGGCTAGACAAGTTTTAGTAGTTTCTTCTAAGATGTTCTATGTCTTTATCCGTTCCCAAAAATATTTCTATGGTTATTGATCTTTGGAAGAAATTTTTGTTATATGGGGATGTTTTCAAATCATGATGTTAAACGAAAACATTGGTAGCCTGACTGGTTTATAATTTGTATTACTCTATTCCTTCGGGCATTCCATTATATTCTGCCTGATAAAAGAATTGGTGAGAGAATATGTATGATACTATGATTCTGTTTCTTCTACTTGATACTCCATTTGATATATATATATATGGGAAGATACATTGTTCTTGTTGCATTTGATTCCAGCGAGATTAAATGATGTTTTCTACTGGATTTCTTTTCTCTGAGGAATTATCGAGATCTTCTATATTTTCCTATGAGTTTGGTTTTCGATTTTCCGACATAGTATCGTATCTTGGGTTTCTTTACTCTGGATTTCTTTATTCTGGGTTTCTCTATCTTGGATTTATTTATTCAGTTTTCTTGTTATCTTTATTTCATAATTTGTCAACTATGACTCATGTTCGGAGTGCATTCTTCAGCTCATGATAATCATGTCAAGTATGGCTATACTTCTGATTTGATTTGGGTGATGTGGTGATTTCAGTATTGGGATTTTTCTAATTTTCGTGTAAGGTTTGACAACAGTAAAGGTATAAGTGATAAAATCGCGAGTTTCAATCGGTATGGTGGATTACTTCTCTCAAGTAAGTCAATTATAGTTAATGTCTTCAATTGAGATATTTTGGTACTTGAACTAATGCAATTGAGACGGTTTTCATTAACGTAATGAATGAATAGTAAAGGATGACATGATGAATTGTTTTGTAACTAGAAGAAAGGATTATTTTCGAGGTTATATCAGAATTATTTCCGTAGCGGAAAGAGGAAAATGTGATAGTGAGTAGCAAACTAAAAGAGTACAGTGAGGATCGACTTCTGATAATGAATTTTAGAATATATGAGAAATTAAAGAGATATATTGGAGGCACTGCCTGAGTGAAAGTTCTTCAACACTGAATATGAAATTGAGGAATCTAAGTGAAGACCACTTTTCTGGTAAGATTTTCGGGGACGAAAATCCCTAAAGGGGGGAGAATTGTAATATCCCAAATTAGGGCCTAATTGGAATAGTGGTTTT
>NC_053428.1:88504082-88653378 GCF_007990345.1 Gossypium hirsutum | reverse complement strand
GCTTCCGGCTTTTGGTTAAGTTGATTTCTTATGTATGAGTATAAGGGTTGGTAATGTGAAGTAGGTATGATTTTGAGAATGTGTGTATATGAAATTATCCGTTTAGTCATATGAATGTTATACTTCCATTGTGCCTAATTTCATTGCTCAAAACTTACTAAGCATTAAATGCTTATTCCGTTTCTTTGATTCTCTGTTTTATAGATTTTGGTTCGTCAGTTATCGGACTCGGGATTGTCGAAGTCGAAGTCGTCCACACTATCAAAGCCCTTTTGGTACACTTTTGGTTGAACTCTGAAAATGGCATGTATAGGACTACCCTTTTGTTGTTGGTCATGTACCCTTTGGTTTTGTATAAATTTGGATAGCCATGCGAAAATGGCTTATATACACTTTGAGCATAGCATTATAATCGTTTTGTATGTTGTTCATTGAGAGGTATGGAAATGTTTGGTAATGATTAGCCATTGGAATGGTTAATCATGATCATTTTGGTGCTTTGTATGACAAATTCTAGTTGAGTCATGGAAAACCATGAAATAGGTAAAGTTTACCTTAAAAACAGATGCTGATAGCAGCAGTGGTGTGGATTTGAAAAATCACTAAAAATATTAGGAATGGAATTAAATAGTGAATAAATTATGTAATCGAACCTTGATGAATCTACATTCATATGGAAGAAACAAAATGATCATATGAGTCGTATTTTAAGATATATTTAAGTTTTCATGGAACAGGGCCAGAGCGATTTTTGGATCCCCTGTTCTGAATTTGGAAATTCACTATAAATTAACCAAAGGTAATTAGAAGTCATTCCCTATATGTACAGATTCCTTTTCGAGTCTAGCTTCTTTAGAAACAAACAGCATAAGTAATGAAGCCCTGTACAGGAAGATATATAAGTCGTAATGCATGAAGGTCAGAGCAGTCGAACCCTGAAACAGGGGAGAATTTAACTAATAAACTGTACTAATTTTCCGAATAAAAATTTATAGAAAACAATTTGTAGATGGATATATGAGTGTAGTTTTAGGGAAAATTTACGGAATCAGTTTTCAAGCTTCGGAACTCGAGATATGATTTTTAAGGTGACAGTGATGCAGTTAGCCAGCTTGTCTGGAAATTTTTAAAATGGACTGTGAAAATAAATGAATTATGTCTGTTAGCACCTCGTGTTCGACTCCGGCAACGGTCTCGGGTGCGGGGTGTTACATAACATCTTTCTGTAGCAGCTTCGTCATCGGAGTCGCTATCATGGAAAATCCTTTTACGAACCTTCGATAGTAACCGGCAAAGTCCAAAAAGCTTCTCTCAGTTACATTCTTAGGCGATTTCTATTCAAAAATTGCAGAAATTTTACTTGGATCAACTCGGATGCCTTCACTCGAAACTATATGACCCAAAAATCCAACTTCCTGGAGCCAAAATTCACTATTGCTAACCTTAGCATACAATTACTTTTCCCACAAGGTCTGCAACACAATTTTTAGATGCTTCGCATGCACTGTCTCATCTCTAAAGTAGATCAAAATGTCGTCAATAAACACAACGGCAAACTTATCCAAATATGGTCGAAAGATCCTATTCATTAGATCCATAAACACGGCTGGTGTATTCGTCAGCCCAAATGGCATGACAAGAAATTCATAATGGTTATACCTCGTTCTGAAAGTTGTCTTGGGTACATCTAACTCTTTAACTCGCAATTGATAATAGCCAGACCTTAAGTCTATCTTGGAGAATACGGTGGCTCCTCTCAATTGGTCAATGTAACACCCCGTACCCGAGACCGTTGCCGGAGTTGAACACGAGGTGCTAACCGACTTAATTCATTTACTTTCACAGTCCATTTTAAAAATTTCCAGGCAGTTGGCTAACTGCGTCACTGTCACCTTAAAAATCATATCTTGAGTTCCAAAACTCGAAAATCAGTTTCGTAATTTTCCCCTGAAATTAGACTCATATTTCCATCTACATATTGTTTTCTAGAATTTTTAGTTGGGCCAATTAGTACAGTTTATTAGTTAAACTCTCCCCTGTTACAGGGTGCAACTATACTGACCTTCATGCATTACGATTTGGATATCTCCCTGTACAGGGCTTCAATACTGATACCGTTTGTTTCTATAGAAACTAGACTCAAAGAGGTATCTATACATGTATGGCATGACTTCTAAATGTCTCTGGTTAATTTATAATGAATTTCCAAAGTCAGATTAGGGGATCCAGAAACCGTTCTGGCCCTGTCTCACGAAAACTTTAACATCTCATAATATACTGTTTATATGAACGTTTTGTTACTTTCCTATGAAAATAGATTCATCAAGGTTCGATTAAATAATTTATTCACTATTTAATTCCATTCCTACTATTTTTAGTGATTTTTCACATCCTCATCACTGCTGCTGCCAGCATCTATTTTTAAGGTAAACTTTACCTATTTCATGATCCTCCATGGATCAACTAGAGTTTGTCATACATATTCCAAAAGTGATCATGAATAACCATTCCCATGGCTAACCGTTACCAACATTTCCATACCTCTCGACAGACAACATACAAAACGATTATAATGCTATGATCAAAGTATATTTAAGCCATTTTCGCATGGCTATCCAAATTTACACAAAACCGAAGGGTACATGACCAACAACAAAAGGGTAGTCCTATACATGCCATTTCAAAGTTCAACCAAAAGTATACCAAAAGGAGCTTTGATAGTGTGGGCGACTTCGACTTCAAAAATCCCGAGTCTGATAGCTGAAGAACCAAAATTTATAAAACAGAGAATTAAATAAACGGAGTAAGCATTAAATGCTTAGTAAGTTTTGAGCAAAGAATTTAAGCGCAACTGAAGTATAGCATTCATAGAACTAAACGGATAATTCCATATATACATATTCTCAAATCATTCCTACTTCACATTCCAACCCCTATATTCATACATAAGGGATCATCTTAGCCAAATACCGGAAGCTCATTACTCGACTGAGCGAATATTATTCGAAGGGAATCAACTATTCCAATGCACATACGAAACATACCTCATTGTTGGGATTTTACAAGAGTATTAACTGAAATTTTTTTACAGCAAGATCGCTCATTCCCGAATCATGTACCTTCAGAATTTAACCGGATATAGCTACTCGTTCAAATGCCTTCGGGACATAGCCCGGTTATAGTAACTCGCACAAATGCCTTCGGGACTTAACCCAGATTTAGTAACTCGCACCAATGCCTTCGGGCTTAGCCTGGAATTAGTAACTCGCACAAATGCCTTCGGATCTTAGTCCGGATATAGTCACTTAGCACAAAGCCTTCGGGACTTAGCCCGGACATCATTCGAATAACCATGCACATTTATCAATAAATCATGACACATCTGTATTTCATTTTCATTACTAAAGCTCAAACACTAGACACTTATCACACTTGCAATTTCGGCTCAATAGCCACATACAAAGAGCATGATTTTGATTTGCTTAAAACATGATCTAATCAAATCATAATCTAAGTTCCATTACTCGAAAACTTACCTCGGATGTGGTCGAACGATTTCGGCGGCTATTCGATAACTTTTTCCTTTCCCTTATCCAACTGTGGTCCTCTAAGCTCTTGAGCTATTCAAACAAATTTAACTTATTAAAGTCTCATTATGCTAGCTTATGGCCGAATATGACAAGGAGTTTAATAGGTCATATGGCCACCCTTTAGCTCAAATACACAATGGTCATGCGCATTTTTAATCACATTAAGCAATTTAACACAATTCATTTGAACATCAAAAGAGAAGCTCAAGGTACTTAGCCCATATATACATTAGACATTAGAGTCACATATGTACGAAATCACGAATCGAATTCAACATATTAGCTAATATTCCCCTTTACCAAATTTTCTAAGTCAAGATAAAAGCATCAATATGCTTGCCTCTAACCGAACACATACAACACAAATCTATTTCATGTGGCCGAATATACATGTCTAGGTTGAGGCCGATTATATGCTTAATACTTCCTACAAATATGGTTGCTTGTATTGACTACATACCATTTGTTTCAAATTCAAAACTCGGCTAATACACATATACACACTAGTAAATCAAACATTAACATTTGCTCTTCACCTTACTACCATTTCTCATCCAAACAACGTGAATAACAACCATATTTCTCCTCTACTTTCTACCATGGCCGAATGCATCACAACACCATACCATTTCAATTTTGGTCATGGTTAAACAAAGAACTTAATGTCTCACTCAAAAATGCTAAAAAGAAGATTCAAAAGTCATCAATCCACCATCACATGCATCATTACAAAGCTTCATTTTTAGCATGTAAATGACATCAACACCAATCCACCTTTGCCGAATACCATCTCCATGACATAGCAAAGATTTGAACCATGGGCTAGCTAGAACTCAAGCTAAAAACTAAAACATGCATGAATCTCATGGCACAACATCAAACATACCTTAGCCTAGTTACATGCATGGCCGAACCTCTTCAACCTTTCTTCTTCCTTTCTCCTTAAAATTTTCGGCCAAAGATGTTCAAGGATGAACACTTTTTTTTTGTTTTCTTTCCTTCAACTCACGGCAATGGGGGGGGGGAAACAATCACACACATTCTTTCTTTTTTTTTTTCTCATCTTACTAACACTAATACTTTATTGCCCATGCTCTTTATTTTATTATTCCTTACATAATGCATTAACCCAACATGTCTATGACATGTTTTTTTTTAGCCATAGCATTTTGTCCTCCCATGCTCATGGCCGGCCACTACTAATTAGGGGGGAAAATTGACATGCAAGTCCTCCCTTTTGATTACATGCACTATTAGATCCTTGTAGATTAGCCTATCACATTTCAAAAGTGTCACACAAGTCCTATGTACTACATTCACATGCAATTAACTAAATCGAAGCTTAAAATTTTCGCACATTCATATTCACATATTTTAGACCATAAATATCACATTCAAATAATTTTGTGACTCGGTTTAGAGGTCCCAAAATCGCTTTTCGACTAGGGTCACTATAGGGCTGTCACAGTCAAACAAATCATCGATCCTTGGCAAAGGATACTTATTCTTGATAGTCACTTATTCAGTTGCCGATAATCGATACATAACCTCATCGACCCATCTTTCTTCTTCACGAACAACACAGGGGCACCCCAAGGTGAAAAAATTGGCCTTGAGAATCCTTTATCCATCAGCTCTTGCAACTGTGCCTTCAAATCTTTCAACTCAATTTGTTATGGAGCAATAGAAATGGGAATCATCCCTGGCATCAACTCAATACCAAACTCTATCTCCTTTTCAGGAGGTAGCCCGGGTAATTCTTCCAGAAACACATCTAGATACTCACATACTATCGGCACAGACCCAATCTTTAATGCAATTTCCTTAGTGTTTATCACAAATGCAAGGTAGGTTTCGTATCCTTTCCTCATATATCTCTGGCAACCATTGCCATGATTATAACCGGTGACGAACCCAACTCTTTTGGTTCGACCCGGAGAACCTTACCATCCGGGCATCTTAACTTCATATACTTACTATCACAATTCACAGTTACATCATGAAGGGCTAACCAATCCATACCAAGTATTACATCAAATTCATCAAATGGTAACAAC
Source organism: Gossypium hirsutum (assembly GCF_007990345.1). NCBI lineage: Eukaryota > Viridiplantae > Streptophyta > Magnoliopsida > Malvales > Malvaceae > Gossypium > Gossypium hirsutum. The sequence goes on along the minus strand of NC_053428.1, from coordinate 88,647,731 downwards.
ATAAGGTTAGCCGGGAAACAACAACCTTGAATAGTCAAAGGACAATTCTTACAGACTTTATCAACTAGGGCTGATCTGCCTAGTGGATTCGACACTCTAATAATATCTTCTATATGTTCAACAGGTATGTTCATACTAGACGCCAATCTCATGCAGATATATGAATGCGTCGACCCCGGGTCAATTAAAGCAACAACACTTATATTAAAAAGAAAGAAGTTACCCGTAATAACATCAGGAGTAGTGGTTTCCTCTCGAGCACATATCGCATATGTTCTTGCCGGGGCTCGAACCTCTGGTTTTGCAGTGTCTTTAGTTATGAATCGACTGCCACTAGCACTCCTAGGGTATCTCGGAGGTCTACCTCGAAGAATAGAAGCGCTCGATTTCGAGGTTACATCCACCCCCTTTTCAGCTCGTTCTGGGTAGTCTCTAAGGAAGTGATCAAGAGAACCACATCTGAAACATGCACCGCTCTTCATTCGACACTCACCGAAGTGAAATTTGTTACAGCTCTTAAACTTCAGTTTTTTATCATCTACATTCCCCACACTAGTCTCCATCGGGGAGGAAGACTTTTGACCTTGTTGTTTAGAGATTCTCGATCTACCCGAATATCCCACTGACGAAGTGGAGCGTTCATGCAGGCTCCTGGCTTTCTTCGTGGAGAATGAGACTGTTTTACCTCTAGACCTCTTGCTCACAACTCGAGCCTCTCTCTTAGCTTGTTTTCTTTCATTATTAGGTTCCTCGGCCTTCTTGGCTCGACCGGCCAATGCGGCGAACTCCCGTACTTCCAAGATCCCAATCAACAACTTGATATCCTCATTCAAACCTTCTTTAAAGCATTTACACATTTCTGATTTCATTTGGACCCATTCGGTTGCGTATTGACTTAGTCATACGAACTCTCTCTCGTATTCTGCTATAGTTTTGTTACCTTGTTTGAGTTCCAGGAACTCCTTTCGCTTCGAGTCAAAAAACCATTGGCTAATATATTTCTTCCTAAACTCTACTTGGAAGAAATCCCAAGTAATAGTTTCCTTCGACACTACCGAGGATACGGTTTTCCACCAATTGTATGCAATGTCCTTCAAAAGGGACACAGCACACTTCAAATATTCCTCGGGTGTGCATGACAAATCATCTAACACCCGTGTAGTATTTTAGAGCCAGAACTCGGCTCTTTCAGCGTCATTATCAACTTTAGCTCTAAATTCTTCAGCCCTATACTTTCTAAGCTTATCTATAGGGGCTTTACTGATTCTCACCAGTGCCATACCTTGTGGCACAACCTCATCAGGTTAGTTAGGGGGCGGGGGTGGTCTGGGTATATTGGGGTGATTTTTTAGATAATCCCCAAACCATTCATCCTTCATATCAAAGAAGGAAACTCAGGCATCTTTTCGGCCTTCTGACATCAGCCTTCTACTACTACTAGATACAGCTCGTTGTATGGAAGCTGGAGCATGGCTCTCGGCTCCTTCGGACTCAGCTTGTGCCTGATTGGAAGACATTTACTATATTCAAAACAATTTAAACAATTAAGAGATGTGACACTATCAACATTCGAGTAATGACCTGTATAGCGAAACTTTAACGACCTCTACGGTAGTCCTAGAACCGACTAAACTGTAGCTTTGATACCAATAAATGTAACACCCCTCACCCATATCCAACACTGGGACAAGGCTCGAGGCATTACCGAAACTTTATCATTCATAAACATACAAAATCGAGTCACCAAATTTTAAAACCTCTAGAACATGAGCATATCGTCTCTTATACAGGCCATCGAAGTCTATAACCTACATTAAGGCGGTTCGGTACAAAATCGAAATCATTCGATAAACTTTGGGCAACTTAATAAATTTCTAGCTTTGGAGTGTCACACGCCCGTGTAGGTGGACCGTGTGGACTCACACGCTCGTGTGGCCTGGGGCACGTCCACGCTTTTAACCCGTGGGCAACACTGACTTTTGTGCACGGCCAAGACACACGCCCGTGGGCTAACCCCGTGTCCAAACCTTGAGCATTCTGTTAAAATAACACTGCCCAGACACACGCTCGTATGTCCTACCCGTGTGTTAATTTGACTTAAAGTTTTAGGTCCAGGGACACACGGCCATACCACACGTCCATGGGGATGGGCTATGTGTCACACACGGCCTAGACACACACGCCCGTGTGTCTAACCATGTGGACCTTAATAGGCTATTTTCTAAGCCTTTAGTCACCCCTTTCTACTACTTGTGCCTAATGGTTACCAAGTTTGAGAGAAAGCATGATTATACACTTGTGAATAATCTTAATGAAAATAGTTGTATGGAAACCTCATATCATTGGTTTCATACACAAATGGTTATTTCCTATTTAGTGTCATGGGTTCCCATATTACACTAATCCATCTGAAATTGACTATTCATGTGATTCATTGCCAATTGGTAACAACCCATCATTTGTAATGAAAACCATGCATAAAATCGTAGGTCATGTCCTACTTAAATTAAGCCAATTTTCATTGCCATATACCAAGAGATAAACATATTTTTACATGCCTTTACTGGGCAAATCAAATGACACATATAACAAAATACTCAAAAATACTATACATGCCATTGAACAAAATAAACAGTCTTTATACCAAAGCTTGTTTAGTTAATAGTGTGTTGCTTCTCCAACCGTCTTCCAATCCTTATGAGTCCTCGAGCTCTGTAAAATAGGGAAAAGAGAGGGGTAAGCATTTTCATGCTTAGTAAGCTCGAATAACCAAAGAGTAAACTTACCGAGTAATTAGCATACATCCATACTTAAATCATGAAATCATCCAATATGAAATGATTTCCTATCACATGCACTCAATCAATGAGTTAGTCACATAATCATGTATCATGTAATTTAACTAGATGAGCTCATCATTCAACATTTCATGCATACATGTATCCTACGTTAATCTAGTTGAGTTTTTAGGAAATCTCGATGGAATACCCATTATTCGTCAATTCATTAAATGATCTTTCCATATATACACTCCCGTGAGCCTCACATCATATGGCGGGATTACCAGTCCAGGCTACTGATAAACCGTAAATTATACATATTTTTATCTCATGTTTAATGCATTTTATGGATGATTTCTCATTAGAATTGGTGAATTCGATGCTCCTAATGCTTTAATTTCATGTTTATAGTTAGGAGAGCATAGTAGAGTGAAAGGAACGAGAAACAGGCCAAAAACGGAGAAAATGGGCCAAGGTACGAAATCAACACGCCCTAGACCTCCTCACATAGGTAGACCACACGACCGTGTCAATTTGGCAGGCTCGAACACGGGCTGAAGTAATCGTACACGGGCGTGTCCCTGCCGAGCCCAAGTTGAGTCCAATTCAGAAAAGTCCAATTTTGAGGGCTCATAGGCATTCCAAAGCCTATAAATACACCCCAGAAGAGGAGAAAAAGGAGACGGAGAATAGGGGTAAGGAATTACTCCAAGGAAGCCGATTGATCCATCTCAGAAGCTAGATTCATCATCAAGACTGAAGATCTCTCCTCAATCTCCCTTCAAGAGTTTTGGGTTTTCTTTATGTTTTGTATTCTTTATTCTTCTGAGATGTTTTCTTATTTAGTTATGAACTAAAACCCCTAAATACTTAAGGGGAATGAAACCTAAAAGGAATCTTGTTATTATTTTCTAAATCGTATGATAAATATTTAACTTGTTCTTAATTATGTGTTCTTAATTCTTATTTTGATATCCCAGGATACTGATTTAAGACATGCACTTATTCAGAGGAGGAATAAAGTTTGTCTAAGAGTACTTTTGTCATAATTAAGCGAAGTTGATTGAGCGCCTAGAAATAGGGCGACAAGATTTTGCCGGATTAGGGTGAAACCTAATAAGGGGATCCATAGATCAAGTTAATGCAACCCTAGAATGTTAATTAGAGAAAAGTCTCGGTTATTCAATCTAGAGATTAGACGTTATTAGTCTTGAATAGGGATAATAACATAACTTAGGGATCTCTACGGAACAAGTTGAATGAATACATCATCCGATTCGGAGCCAGGATAACAAGTAAAGTCTAGGTGGATTTGTCCTTAGGTACTGTCTTAAGTCAATCGATTTTTCCCATAAGCAATTCCCCAATTCTTTTCTCTGTGAGTTCTTAGTTTAGATAATTAGTTAATTAAAACAAAACATCTTTATTCTTAGGCTAGATAATAAAAATATAGTCATTACTAGTACTTTTAGTTCCTTTGGGTTCGACAATTCGGTTTTGCTAAAACTATAATACTGTTCGATAGGTACACTTACCTACATCGCGATAATAGTTAGTTCAAGAATGAGTAATTATAAATATTTAAAACCTATCACGAAACCTCGCGATCAAGTTTTTGGCGTTGCTGCCGGGGAACTAAGATATTAGGAATACTTAATTTTTATTACTTTAGCCATTTATTTTTCTTGCAATTTAATTTAATTTAATTATGATTTATTAACTTACTTTTTCCTTCTCTTGGTAGGTTTTCATAGTTTATGACTAGAAGAAACTCGTCGGGACCATTACTTTTTGACGAAGAAATCGATCGCACAATACATAGAAACCAAAGAGAAATAAGGCGAACCTTAAGATACATAGAGAACGAGCAATAAGATGATACTCAACCCCCAACCGAAGAGATGGTTGAAAACCAAGGCAATCAGCTACCTCTTATAATTGCGGCTAATCAAAATCCTGCTTCACGTACTATGTATGACTATGCTAAACCTTCTTTAAGAGGAACTGAGTCAAGTATAGTTAGACCTACTATTGCTGTGAATAATTTCAAACTAAAACCTAACAGAATTTAGATGATACAGCAGTTTGTTCAGTTTGATAGTTTGCAGGATGAGGATCCCAACACTCACTTGGCAAATTTTCAGGAGTTTTGCGACACTTTCAAAATTAATGGGATTTCTGATGATGCCATTCGCCTTTGGTTATTCCCTTTTTCACTGAGAAACAAAGCTAAATAGCGGTTGAAGTCGTTACCACGAGGGTCCATCACTACTTGGGAACAAATGACCGAAAAATTTCTACTAAAATATTTTCCACCGGCTAAAACAGCTAAGTTACGTAATGATATCTCTTCTTTTGTGCACATGGACTTCGAAACACTGTACGATGCATGGGAGGGATACAAGGATCTATTGCGAAGGTGCCCTTACCATGGGTTACCTCTATGGCTGCAAGTTCAAACGTTTTACAATGGTGTGAATCCCTCGACAAGACAGATGATTGATGCAGCTGCTGGAGGAACCATCAACAACAAAACACCTGAAGAGGCTTATAAATTCATTCAAGAAATGTCATTGAATAACTATCAGTGGCAAGTCATAAGGACTAAACCAACAAAAATAGCCGGCGTTTATAACGTCGACTCAGTTACTATGCTGTCAAATCAGGTAAAACTTCTCAATAAAAAGATTGATGGTTTACTTGGTTCTACGTAGGTACATCTAGTAATGAGGTGTGACTCAAGTGGAGGAGGTGTGCATATAGAATATCAATCCTTCAATCCTACAACAGAAGAGGAGCAAGTCAACTATATGGGTAATAATAACTTTAGATCTCAAAATAACCCATACAGTAATACTTATAATGCAGGTTAGAGGAACCACCGAAATTTCTCCTGGGGTGGTCAAGGGAATCAAAAGCCACAAAATCCTCAGGGTTTTCAACAGCCACCTTATCAACAAGAGAAGAAACTGAACCTTGAAGAGATGCTCTCTAAATTCATCTCGGTATCAGAAACCCATTTCCAAAATACCGAGACAGCACCTAAGAATCAATAAGCATCGATCCAAAGGCTCGAAACTCAGATAGGCCAGCTATCCAAACTAATCTCCGAACGACCACAAGGTAGCTTACAAAGTAATACTGAACCTAATCCAAGGGAATACCTCAACGCAATTAGTACTCAAGATAAAGAAGGATTCATTGCGCCTGAGCCAGAATTGATGCAAGAGACTGTGGTGAGCAAAGGTAAAAGTGAGGTAAGTTATAACAAAACGGTGAATGAAGAATATAGACCTCGTGTCCCATACCCTAACGTGACAAGGAAAGACCGCTCAGAAGAACAATTCGGTACCTCAAACTTTTGAAAAAATTATATATTAACTTACCGTTTATTGAAGCTCTGTCGTAGATGCCAAACGCAATGAAATTTTTAAAAGAGCTTTTAGTAAATAAGCGAAAGTTGGACGAAGTCGCATGTGGAGCTAAACGTAGTCTGCTCAGCTATTCTATAGAATAAGCCACCCCACAAATTGAAAGATCCAGGGAGTTTTACAATTACTTGCTTAATTGGTAGTTTAGATATAAGTCATGCATTAGCTGATTTAGGGGCTAGTATTAACGTCATGCCTTACAAAATGTTTAAGCAACTAGGTCTTGGGAAACCTAAACAAACTAGGATGAGCATTCAATTGGCAGATAAAACTATAAGATTTCCTAGGGGTATTATTGAAGATGTACTAGTGAAAGTAGATAAATTCATATTTCCCGTTGATTTCGTTGTTCTAGACATAGAGGAGGATAATAACACCCCTTTGATTTTAGGGAGGCCCTTTTTAGCAACTGCTAAAACAATTATTGATGTTGGCACAGGTGAGATTACACATCGTGTGGGAGACGAAACGATCACCCTTCAAGCTAGTAATTCTAGCATCACATTAAACATTGAAGGTAATGGTCCACGCCAATCTACTAAAACTGACAATATGACTTTGCAGAAATTGAGCTTCAAAAAAGTTCACGAGCCATGTTCCAGAAATGATAGAGGACACATTCATGAAGAACGAAGGTTATGGATAGAGGAGCTAGACGAATGGCAGGCACGTAAATTGAGAACACATGATAAACCAAAATTACGCCAGAATGAGTTCGATACCTCCCCAAATTTACTTAAGGTTGGTGATAAGGTCTTATTAGATGCCACAAATCCCCACATTGTCACTACCACACCGAATGAGGAAATCCCTCTTACAGTACTCAGTATTTTTCAATTTGGTACGGTGGAGGTGAGTCATCCCAAGTTCGGCACTTTCAAGGTAAACAACACCCGATTAAAACCTTATTTTGATGAGATTGATAGCAGGAATGAGGAGTATAAACTCCTCAAACCACTATGACCATTCACTGAAGAGGTAAGTCGAGCTTAGACTATAAATAAACGCTTCTCGGGAAGTAACCCGAGCACTAACATTATTAATTTCTTTAAATTTCAGTATTTATCTCCTAACCTACTAATAGAGATCTTGAATACAGGTGTTTCCACAGAGACACGGCCAAGCACACGGGCGTGCTTAAGGCCGTGTGAAAATAGGGCAAAAGATTTCCGCAACACTGGCTACGATTAAACACTACGGCCGTGCTACATGGCCATGGTCGAGCCTGCCAAAACAACACAGGCGTGCGACACGCCCGTGTGGAAGACCCATGGTTGAAACTGAGAAACTAGCATGAGCGTGCGACACGCCCGTGTCTAACACCTGTGGTCGATCCTGTTAAAATAACACGGGTGTGGGGATTGAACACACGGGCGTGGGAGAAGCAAACGAAGCTAGACATGGTCGTCTGACATGGCCGTGTGAACCTACACGCCCGAGGAACACGGGAGTGTACTAAATGTCAAACGCGCCCAAATTTGAAATTCGTGAATCACATGGGCTGAAATTGGGGAACACGGGCATGTGCCATGGCCGTGTGCCCCAAAATCTATAAATACCCTACACTATTCACTTTCTTCTCCATTCAAAAACCCTAACCCTAGTCGCTGCAACTCCACACGGCCCCCCTGCCACTCCTGTGCACCGCCTCCAACTTCATTTTTAAAGCTCAATCTCTCTCTCTCTTAGCGTTTGTTTACTCCTTTCACTTCTATGTTACTCATTATTAATGCTTATTATTACAATGATCTCCATTACTTTTGAACTAGTTTTCATTTTTGTTCATTGCTTTATCATTTAGTTTGCATTTTTTGGTTCTTTGTTATACATTTCAAATTAAATCAAGTTGTTAGACACACCTCATATCTATGACATTACTATGCTTATTTTCATGCTATTATCATGCCAATGTCTATCATTTAAATTGCATTCCTAGGTTAGTTACCATACAATTTATCTTAAATTGAGACTAGGAAAACTTTATACCCATTACATTTCAATTCTTATTCTCATTATTATTGAGGTTCAGTTTGCTTCATATTAGTAGTCTTGGCTGAAATAGTTTACTTCCTATTCGAATATGTTTACCTATTATTATTATTCTTTATATTACAGGCCTTCAATGTCATCTTCAAGAGGAAAGAAAACCATCGTACCAGCCTCGAAGAAGAGAAAAGGAGCGTCATCCTTCGTGGGTCCAACCGCGAAAATTTGTCACCCTCTCCTACAGTTTCCACGAGAGCCTTAAGAAGAGCTATTCCAAATACTTTGGACCCGACCTTTAGCAGCGGGCCGCTGCATCAACTGGGCTACCGTAGAACAAGTCTAGATGGCTGATGTGATTCGGGCTCTCTTAACCACTGACCCGTGGGAGCTGTTCTTCGGGATTATCGAGCCGACATACCTCGAGCTCACGATGGAACTCTACTCAACGTTCCATCTCCAGACCATAATGACAAGGTACGATGATCTCGGCACGATCTAGTTTCGCCTAGGCAAATTAATTTGCCAGCTAAGCGTCCAAGAGTTTGGTGCTGCACTAGGCCTATATACAGAGGAGTTCAGGGAGGAGAATGAACTACATGCTCTTAGTCGCCACATACATTTCTCTCCCTTGAAGTGCTGGCACACTTTAGCCCCTAGCACGGCCTCGTACAACCCTAGCCACTCCAAGGCATCAGTTCTCCCACCATCCCTGAGGTACTTACAAGTTATTTTAGCTCACACAATTACAGGGAGGTGAGGGAGCACTGGCGTCGTCAGCACCCACGACGTCTAATTCTTATGGTGTATGTCGCAAGGGCATGTCATCGACCTTGCCCATTTCATTGCCCTTGCGATTCAGCACCAGGCAGAGCGGCATCAGAAGAGGGTCATCTCCATTGGCCCCTACGTGACTAGGCTGGCACGACACTTTGGGCTCCTCAACACCGTAGCCCAAGAATCATCCCTCACCCTCATCGGCCAGATGTCTCCATAAGGCATCTCGAGCATGTTTAGCAAGAGGATGATTGAGAGGTGCCGAGGAACCTACCCTCCCCAGTATCGTCTCGCCCAATCTACCGAGGAGGAGGCCTACGAGGATATTCCTGAGGATGTCCGCCCACAGCACGAGGACCCACCGACTCAGCCACCACTACCCTCTCGTCCAGTTCATGCGGCAGCTTCATATGCTAACATCTCTAAGCGCCTCACCTAATTCGAGCAGTAGTGTTTTCAACGATTTGACAACATAGATGCTACTCTATAGCAAATTTGTCAGCACCTCCACATCACATCGCCAGTCCCACCTCGCGAACCATCCAGCGATGAAGATGTTTAGAAATATTTATTTATTATTTTATGTTTTTAATTTTTATTGAAACTACTTTTTATTTTTGTTAGATTTTAGAATTTTATTTTTAATTATTAATTTCGGTTATTTCTTTTCGAGTACTTATTCTTCCTAATATCCACTAAAAAGTTCCTGATTTTATCACAGTTATATAGAGCTCTTTAGCTCATCATCACATAGGAACTAAAACTCCACCGGGAAAGGTTCTCCACGATTGCCATGTCCTGCTTGACCATGACCATAGCTACCACTAAACATAATATTCTTTTGGCGTAGGACTTATGGACTAATGAACCTTTACGACCGCTGGAGTATCCTCCTCAACTCTCGAACCAATTACTCTCTAAAACTCTAGTTCGAGGAATTCATCATACAGGAAGTTTCACTTCTCTCCCTATCTTATTTTTATTTTATAATACCTATCTTTGTACATTGAGGGTAATGTACATCTTAAGTGTGGGGGGAGGAATTCATTTCATTATTAAAAAAATCCCCGAATGACTGCCTTGTTCTCTTAAAAAGCTCTCATATCATATTTAGGATAAATTTTTATTTTTTTATGATTTTCATTGATATATCTTGCATTAAAACATAGGGATTTATGCATTGATTGTTTAAATTTTAAGTGTAATTGCCCAAAATTGGGTCTAGTTGGAACAGATGTTTCAGGACCACAAAATTCGAGATAGAAATAATTATTTTATGATAATTTTGAGGTTTATGATATGATTGCATGATTGTGTGAAAATTTCGTGAAGAAATTCTATGCAAAAGTGCTCAATTTGAAGTTAAGGAGTAAATTGAATATGTTGCAAAACCTGCATTCTAGAAGTTTCTAGTATGAAATTGCTTTGAAATATTAATTAGGAGGTCTTAAATAGCAATTTGACCAATTTCTAAGTGATGTACAAAAATTGAACATGGATGGAATTTTTGAAAGTTTAGTAAGGAAGGGCATTTTGGTCATTTGGTAATTAAAAGAAATAAAAAGGGAAAATAAAGCCAAAATTGACTCATCTTTTTCATGGAGGTCGAAATTAGCATGGGGGAAGCCATGGCTAGGGTTTTCAAGCTTTCCAAGCTCAATAGTAAGTTTGTTCTAACCCCGTTTTTCAAGTTCTTTACGTTTTTGGAATCCCAGTAATTTGATTATGTTTATTCTAGCAATAATTTAAGCTAGGGTCCATATTTGGAAAAATACCCATAGGTGAAATGTGTTTATTTTTCTATTTTATGATAGAATATGAGGTTTTAAATATTGCTAGACAACTTGTGCTACTCGGTTTTAAGTGAAAACAAGTAAAAGGGCTTAATCGGTAAAAATACCTAATAGTCATAAGTATATATTAGAGTGAGAATTTGATGTTTCCATAGAAGGGAAAAGTGACCAGCATGTCATAAAACATAAGAATAAGGGATGAAGTTTAATTGCCGAGCCTAGGGGCAAAAGTGTAAATATGCAAAAGTTTAGGGGCAAAATTGTAATTTTTCCAAAGTTTGAGTTAAGGACTATTTTGAATTGTACATTAATTAAATAAGTAGAATATGATGTTTTAGATCCCAGAAAACGAGGTTGAACCTAGAATGAGAGAAAAATCGAAAATTGGGAAAGTTGGTAAAATGATCGTTTTAGTATCGAGGTAAGTTCATATGTATAATAAGCATTAATTTATGGATGTTTCAATGTAAAATTGATATATTTATTATAATTTCTGAGGTGTTGAACGTATGTAAGTTGGTATGATAATAATACAACAATAATGCTGTAATTTATATTTGAAAGTTAAATTTAGTGAATTAATTGAATTATGTTAAATTAAATGATTATGGTGCCAAGTTTATGAATTGATTAAAAAATATGTTATTGCCTTGATATTAAATGAGATGTAAGTTTATATGTAAGTAATACATCAATATTACTTGTATTATGATATTTTATAATAATATTAGAAATATGTTTGTGGATAATTACTTGATTAGTGAAATTGTTGGAAAAGAGAGAGAAATCCCGGTTGAACCTTCGGAAAGATTGGATGATACAGATAGTATGTAGCTAGGTCACATGTATGGTGCTGGGTGCATATCATGTGTACAAGAGAGCTACAAGACATTATTATGTAGCTAGGTCGCATGGGTGATACTATGTGTACACCATGTAGACAAGAGAGCTATGGGATATATGTAGCTAGGTCGCATGCGTGGTTCCAGGTGAAGGACACCATGTAGACAAGAGAGCTACGAGATAAATTGGCTAGGTCACATGGGTGGTACTGAGTGTTCACCATGTGTACAAGAGAGCCGAACTATATGATGGGTGGAGCTATGTGCTGAAACCACCAAGTATCGAGGATAGATCCGAAGTGTTCAACAGGAGACTCTCTATGTATTGCTTTGTGAGTTTTATGATGAATAAGTGCAGGAACTTGGTTATTTGAATGATGTGTTCATTAAGTGACCAGGATGTGGTAAAGTTATAAACAAGTAAGTTATACATGAGGATGATTTCATGGTGACCTTGTGATCATGGGCCTATACTTGTGATATATGAAATGTGGTGAAAATGATTTGTGATATGTATGTTAAAATGAGGTTAATACAAAGAAAGTGTGAAAGAGTGAATTAGCAATAAAACTATTTTGGACAGTAGCAGTGACGTGATTTTGAAAAATTACAAAAAAAAGTAGAAATTGAATCAGAGACTCAATGAGATATCAAATTAAATCAAATGCGTCTATTTTCATATAAAAGAAACATAGCAAGAAAAGGAGTTCTATGTTTTGAGATATTTATGTTTTTGTGACACTGGTTCAGAATGATTACGTGATCCCCTGTTCTGACTTTGGAAAATCAAAACAATTTGGATAAAAATAATTAGAGGATTAAACTTATATTTTTAAAATCCCTAATGAGTCTATTTTCAAGATAAATCAACAAGAATATTAACCGAGTTCTGTACTGTGAGATAATTAATTTTTAGTAAAGAGAGGTCAGAACTGTCAGAAAGTGAAACAGGGGAAATTTTAATGAATAAACTGTACTAATTGGCTGAACCAAAAATCATGAAAATTTTATGGTGGAAAGATATGTGAGTCTAGTTTTAGGGGAAATTTACGGATCTTAATTTGGAGCTATGTAGCTCAAATTATAAATAAGTAAGAGACTATGACTCGTGTGGACAGTTTGATGTTAGCATTTATTAGTAAATTGTGAAATCGTACTTACAAGAATGCTATATACATTAAGGATGTGGAATGGAGAGGAGGAGGAAAATAAATATATGTGGAATACATGGAAACTATGATATATGAAATATTGATATAATGAAATAAATGATATGTGTAAGAAAACAGAAAGAGAATGATATGTATCATGACATGTATATATATATATATGACTAGTCTCAATGTAATGCTTGTTGGGTATGGAGTTGAATTGAAATGTTTCAGGCAAACATGTTATTTTGCGCATCTGGATTGTGATATTTTATAAAGATATGATCTAGTTTTAAATATGAATGCTTGATGATTAAGCTGAAGATATTTGGTAAGATGATAATCTTGGTATAAATGTATAAGTGGTACTATAATAAACAAGGTAAAATGAGTATGAGAGACACATGTATGATGACATACAAATGCTATGTTTGTGGTTTAATTGAGAATTTAATCATTAAATGAATACCATGTTATATGCTTTTGATTTTGTATAAGTGTGTATTTTGTATAAGTGTGTAAGAGATTAAGGTTGACCAAAGCTTGAAAAATAGCCTAGGTATATTCCACACAGGCAGAAACACGACCATGTGTGTCAGCCATGTATGGAACACGACTTTGGGACACGGGCGTATGGAGCCTTAAAGCATGAAATTTCCAAGATTTTCATAAGTTCTCGGTTTAGTCCCGAACCCTTTCTAAAGTATGTTTTGGGCTTCGTAGACTCTGTAACACCCCAAACCCGGCCTGGAAGTTTGGCTCGAACTTGGCGTGTCACATTGAAGTGTTTTTCGAAAACCATGTTTCCATTAAAAACCCTTCATAATAATTAAAAACTTATACCCTTTTTAAACCTTGTTAGAAAACCTCAGCTGAATAACATTCTTAACAACTTTGTAAAAATCTTGGTAGTTGCAGAAACTTACTTTAAAAACAATTGCGGTTACGTGATGTTTTGAATAACAGTAGTTGCTTTGGAAAATCGTGTTCTAATACTAGCAATTATAAGAACAATAAATAAAATTCAAAATTTGAAATCCAAAAAATTACAACGGCTTTACTACAACCCACATAAAATAATTTAAAGGTAATAATCAAAACTGTAACATAAACAGTGTGTGTGGCTTCCTCCGAGCCCCTAGCAACCCCGATCCATCTAAGGCTGGAAATTACCTGAAAGGTTAATAAACGGGGTGAGTTTACGAAAACTCAGTGTGAAATCCCCTACTATAAAAAGGAACAGTCAGTCATCTAAAAGAATTAAAAGTCTGGCCCCAGCCTTACTTACAATTTCAGTACCAATCGGGTCTTAGCCCATTACAACAGACAGTACCAGATGGACCTTAGCCCATTACAGAATAAGAAACATTATCAGAATTGGAACCAAAATGAGAATCAGAATCAGAATCAGCAACAGAATCAGAATCAGAATCAATATTAGTAACAGAATCAGAATCAGAATCAGAATTATGTGACAGAATCAGAATCAGAATGTGAATGCAATCCCAACCTAATCCAGCCGTATACACCCCCGTACCAACCTTACACCATGTGGGGAGACAACTCGACCCACCCATCCGCTACACACCACAGAATTTGCAGCATGGCTGCCAGAACAAATATCGTGACAGAGTCACCAGATAAAGATATTATGGCAGAGCCACCAGAATCAGATAATGTGGCAAACCCACCTAACAGAATACGTGGCACAAAGCCATAGATAACTGTAATAACTTCGGCACATAGCCATCAGTGACGGTAATATAACTGGCGCACAGCCTTCGGTAAATATGATCGACACAGAGTCGTCAACAAATATGTTAGGCACATAGCTATAGGTAAATACGTTTGGCACGAAGCCATAGTCAAGATGGCACAAAGCCATATTTAGGTTGGCACAGAGCCATTAATAACGGGTCTATAATCGGCACGAAGCCCACAACAACGGTACACAGCCTTCGGTAGTGTGATCGGCACTTAGCCATCAATCGGTCAACAGATATTGTGACAGAGTCACCAAATACAGATATTGTGGCAGAGCCACCAGAACAGATATTTGTGGCATAGCCACCAGAACGCTTCCTCCGTACAAAATCCCAACCCATGCAACATGTCATGTATGCAGAATGTCATGCCAATATTTGAATCAAACAATCACAGTCAAGTCATTCATATCACCAACATATATTCACAATCAAATCCGTCAAACACGCAGTCCAAGTCAGTCACTTGCCCACAAGGGCAAAACAGTCATTTAACACCCTACGGGCAAAATGGTAATTTTACCCCACAAGGGTATCTCGGTAATTCTACCCTACAGGAGCATTTCGGTATTTCTACCCTACAAGGGTATTTCGATAATTCTACCCTACAGGGGTATTTTGGTAATTCTATCCTATAAGGGTATTTCAGTAATTCTACCCTATAGGGGTATTTCAGAAATTCTACCCTACAGGGGTATTTCAGTAATTTCACAATCAAGGGTAAAATGGTAATTCTATAAATCGAGGGTAAAACGATATTTTGTAAATTGAGGGTAAAACGGTAATTCTGTAAATCGAGGGTAAAATAGTAATTCTGTAAACTGAGGGTAAAATGATAATTCTGTAAATCGAGGGTAAAATGGTAATTTTAAAAATCGAGCGTAAAACGGTAATTCTATAAATCGAGGGTAAAACAGTAATTTTGTAAACTGAGGGTAAAACGGTAATTCTGTAAATTGAGGGTAAAATGGTAATTTTAAAAATCGAGGGTAAAACGGTAATTCTGTATATCGAGGGTAAAACGGTAATTCTGTAAATCGGGACTACTTTGGTAATTTTACAAGTCGAGGGCATTTTAGTAATTGGTAAACTAAAGTATTCTAAACATGGATAACAATACGAATGGGCCTAAAGCCTATTCTCGGCCCAAATGGGCCCACACGCTCGTGTGGCCCTTTTAGCCCAAACCTAGCCATAGATATGCGATTCACCTAGCCTAGTCCAATATTTACTACATAATCAAACAACTTATCCAATTGGGCCCGTAGGCCCTTGGGCCTACATGGCCCCTTTCGGCCCATCGCGGCTCGAAGTAGCCATCCAACAACAAGAGTAGTGATAAATACACACCTGATTGGAGACTGGAGTTAATCCACGCTCCGAGCACTCTTAGCCGACGCCCAACCCAAATGAGCACGCCATAAAGCGAAAGGGATCAGCCAAGAAAGGTACATTTACTCTCCTCATGGTTCTCTCTATTTAAAGCCAGCTTCCCATCCACTCTTATGTTAGCTTCCCGATGTGGGGTCCCTCCAACATCAGAGTTTAAATTCAACACCAACTCTTGCCGCCCCCTGTTAGCAAAATAAATGCTCTTTGCTTGCTATGGGATTCGAACCCATGCCTCCCCTCAAATGCTCCACACGCCACTTGCCACTAAGCCATAAGGTTTTTTGTGTCACAATTTCTCCAACAATATTCTTAAGGCCTACCTACTACACCCAGGGTTTGATTCACCTTAAACCAAATTTTTTGCTAGAGTCCAGGTTTAAATCTAAGACTTCTCCAACACTTCTCAACACACTTAACCACTAAAACAAGCCTTCATTAACGAAATTTGCATGCACAACAGAATATTATAAGCTGCCTTCAACCGCTCCCATGCTCAAGGCCCAAAACTTCTAGGCCCAAATTCAGGGTGTTACAGACTCAAATAAGGGACTATGTGTAAGTGAATGAACATTTTGAAATATGAATGAAATTTTATGGCCCGTATTTTAGTTTAATGTTTGTATGTTTGTCCGGTAATGCCTCGTACCCTATCCCAGCCTTAGGTACGGGTAAGGGGTGTTACATTTAGTGGTATCAGAGCAGGTTTAGTCGATTCTCGGACTAACATAGCAAGTGTGAGAGTTTAGTTATACATGCCACAAATATGTGATAGTGTGATGTCTCCCGACACTAATGAGGACCATTTTGTTTAAAATGAAGTATTCTCAAACCGAGCTACATCTAACCATTTAATAGTAATATTGAAGTATTTGAATAAAGTGTAGCTATAATGTGTTAAACTCGAGAAGGTATGAATAATAATTCGTGATACATTTGTATGTGATAATATGTGAGATGAAAGTTTATATAGCGATATATTTATTCATATTTGTTTGGCCTACATATGTTGTTGCATGCTTGACTAAATTAATTAGTAAATGTGATGACTAAATTTATTCAAAATTCATAGAATGTATGAGTGAGTGCACTTGTTTGAAATGAGATAATTGGAAATCTTATGTAAGACAGATATGAATAATAAATTGTTTGAAGTGGATAGTATGATTATAATGACATATGTGGATAATGAAAAAAATGTGTCATATAGATATATGTCAAAATCGAGTTAGAGACTGTACGACCTCACCCCCTTACCGATGAGGTGTATATAACAGAAATTCTTGAGAATCATGTTGACTAAGTTCCTAAGTGTGGAATCAAAGAGTTCAGTGATAAAATAATTATAGATATGACTAGAGACTGAGAATGGTTGACAAGTGAAGGACAGAGTTAGAGAAATATCAGAGTTGACTGAGTTATCTTGGGATTGAAATTATCTTGGGATTGAAATTGATGACAGAGTGTTTCTGAAAGTATCATCTTGAAAAAAATTAGTTAGTAATACTGGAAATTATGAGAAAGATACTAAACTTCACTCCGGTAAGATTTTCGAGGACAAAAATCTCTAAAAGGGGGGGAGTTGTAATAGCCCAAAATTGGGTCTAGTTGGAACAGAGGTTTCAGGACCACAAAATCCAAAATAGAAATAATTATTTTATGATTATTTTGAGGTCTATGATATGATTGCATGATTCTGTGAAAATTTCGTGAAGAAATTCTATGCATAAAGTGCTAAATTTGAAGTTAGGGACTAAACTGAATAAGTTGCAAAACATGCATTCTAGAAGTTTCTAGCATGAAATTGCTTTGAAATATTAATTAGGAGGTCTTAAATAGCAATTTGACCAATTTCTAAGTGATGGACAAAAATTGGACATGGATGGAATTTTTGAAAGCTTAGTAAGGAAGGGCATTTTGGTCATTTGGTAATTAAAAGAAATAAAAAGGGAAAATAAAGCCAAAATTGACTCATCTTTTTCATGGAGGCTGAAATTAGCATGGGGGAAGCCATGGCTAGGGTTTTCAAGCTTTCCAAGCTCAGTAGTAAGTCCGTTCTAACCCCGTTTTTCAAGTTCTTTATGTTTTTGGAATCCGGGTAATTTGATTAAGCTTATTCTAGCAATAATTTAAGCTAGGGTTCATATTTGGAAAAATACCCATAGGTGAAATGTGTTTATTTTTCTATTTTATGATAGAATATGAGGTTTTAAATTATGCTAGACAACTTGTGCTACTCGGCTTTGAGTGAAAACGAGTAAAATGGCTTAATCGGTAAAAATACCTAATAGTCATAAGTATATGTTAGAGTGAGAATTTGATGTTGGTATAGAAGGGAAAAGTGATCAGCATATCACAAAACATAAGAAAAAGGGATGAAGTTTAATTCCCGAGCCTAGGGGCAAAAGTGTAAATACGCAAAAGTTTAGGGGCAAAATTGTAATTTTGCCAAAGGTTGAGTTAAGGACTGTTTTGAATAGTAAATTAATTAAATAAGTAAAATATGATGTTTTAGATCCCAGAAAACGAGGTTTGAACCTAGAATGAGAGAAAATCGAAAATTGGGAAAGTTGGTAAAATGGTCGTTTTAGTATCGAGGTAAGTTCATATGTATAATAAGCATTAATTTATGGATGTTTCAATGTAAAATTGATATATGTATTATAATTTTTGAGCTGTTGAAAGTATGTAAGTTGGTATGATAATAATACAGCAATAATGCTGTAATTTATATTTGAAAGTTGAATTTAGTGAATTAATTGAATTATGTTAAATTAAATGATTATTGTGACAACCCTAAATTGACCCTAGTCGGAAAGCGGTTTCGAGACCGCTAAAGCGAATCACTGAAGTATTTGAATATAATATTTATTGTCTAAAATATGTGGATATGAATGTGTGAAAGTTTTAAGCTTCGATTTAGTTGATTGCATGTGAATTTAGTTAATAGGACTTAGGTGTGACACTTTTGAAATGTGATAGGTTAATCTATAAGGATCTAATAGTGCATGATGTCAAAAAAAGTATACTTGCATGTCAAATTAGCCAAATCTTGGATAGTGGCTGGCCATGGTATTGGCTATTAATGGTAATATGTATTTTTCTATTAACACTTTTTTTAGTTACAAAATAAAATAATGAATTAAGAATAATAAAACATGAGGTGAGTGGGAGGAGAAACCAAAGTTGTTTCATCCTTGCTCCTCCATTGCCGTGACTTGAGGGAGGAAGAAGAAAAGAATTCTCTTGCTTTATGTTCGGTTGGTTGATGATTAGGAAGAGGTAAGTTTGATGTTATTCCATGAAATTCATGCATATTTTTAGTTGTTAGTTTGAATTCTACCTAGCCCATGGTTTAAATCTTTGCTATTCGATGGAGATGATACTCGGCCATGGATGTTGTCTTTCTCGGTTGGTGTTTGATGTTGTGTTGATGAGGTATGAAGATGATAGAGTTTGAGTGCTTAACAAAAAGGATTGGATGTGAGTGTGTGAGAGAATTTGAAAAGGATGGGTCTTAGCAACTTCATGAAGTGTTCGGCCATGGTGCTAAAATGTTGTATTGTGTTTAAACTTAGAATTTTTAGTTATATGGTTAGTATAGGTATGGATAACCGAATATGAGAGCATGAATAGATGAAGAGTTTTGTAATTATAAAAAAATGGGTTAATTGATATGTGGTAAATGTTAAGTGTTAAATGAAATGGAAATGATATCATATTGGAATATGAATACTCGACCACATGAATGAATACATAGATTGGTGTTGCATGTATTCGGCTATAGGTAAGCATATTGATGATTCTATCTTGACTTAGATAATCGGCTAAAGGAGAATATTAGCTAATATGTTGAATTTGATTCATGATTTCATATATATGACTCTAATGTCTAATATATATATGGGCTAAGTACCTTGAATTTCTCTTGATGTTCAAGATGATTAAATCAATTTATTTGTTAAATTAAGCTCAAGAGCAAAGGGGAACTAAATCTGATAAAGGAAAGGAAAAAGTAATTGAATAGCCGTTGAAGTCGTTCGACAACATCCGAGGTAAGTCTTCGAGTAATGGAACTTAGTTTATGATTTGTTCAAGTCATGACACATAAGCATAACAAATAAATGGTGATATAATGATTCTACTTGAGTTATATATTGAGGTAATTAGTTTATACTTATGACGGGCAGCCGAATGTGTATAGAGATCATGTTATGAAGTAAACCAAAATCATGCTCTTTGTATGTGGCTATTGAGCCGAAAATGGTAATGGTTGATAAGTGTCTTGTGTTTGAGTTCTAGTAATGAAAATGAAATATAGATGTGTTATGATTTATTGATATATGTGCATGATTATTCGAATGATAACCGGACTAAGATCCGAAGGCGTTTGTGCTAGTGATTATATCCGGGCTAAGTCCCGAAGGCATTTGTGCTAGTGATTATATCCGGGCTAAGTCCCGAAGGCATTTGTGCTAGTGACTATATCCGGGCTAAGTCCCGAAGGCATTTGTGCTAGTGACTATGTCTAGGCTAAGTCCCGAAGGCATTCGTGCGAGTTGCTATATCCGGCTAAATTTCGAAAGTAGTTGGGTTTGGAAATGAGCGATCTTGATGTAATAATTTTAATTAATACGCTCATAAAATCCAAACGATAAGGTATGTTTCATATATGCATCGGAAAAGTTGATTCCTTTCTTACAGTATTCGCTCAATTGATTAACGATCTTCCGGCGTTTAGATAGGTTTGATTCCCTGTGTATGAATATAATGGTTGAAGCGTGAAGTAAGTATGATTTTGAGAATATGCATATATGCAATTATTCATTTGGTCATATGAACGCTATACTTTAGTCGTAAATAATTTCATTACTCAAAACTTACTAAGCATTAAATGCTTATTCTGTTTCTTTAATTATCTGTTTCATAGATTTTGTTCGTCAGCTATCGGACTCGGGATTGTCAAAGTCAAAGTCGTCCACACTATCTAAGCCCTTTTGGTACTCTTTTAGTTGAACTTAGATAGTGGCATGTATAGGACTGACCTTTGTTGTTAATTAAGTACCTTTTGGTAATGTATACATTCGGATAGCCATGCGAAAATGGCTTATCTATTTTGAGCATAGCATTATAATCATTTTGTATATATGGTTATTGAGTGGTATGGAAATGCTTGGTAATGACTAGCCATTGGAATGGTTAATCATGATCATATTTGGTGCTATGTATGTCAAGTGGCTAGTTGAATCATGGAAACTATGAAATAGGTGAGATTTACCTTAAAGTAGATGCTGATAGCAGCAGTGATGTGAGTTTGAAAAATCACTAAAAATAGTAGAAATATAATTAAATAATGAATAAATTATGTAATCGAATCTTGATGAGTCTATTTTCAAATGAAAGAAAAGAAATGACCATATGAGCCATATTTTATGAGATGTTTAAGTTTTCGTGAAATAGGGCCAGAGTGATTTCTGGATCCCCTGTTCTGAATTTGGAAATTCACCATAAATTAACCAGAGATAATTAGAAGTCATGCTTTATATGTACAGATTCATTTTTGAGTCTAGTTTCATTAGAAAGAAACGTCATAAGTATTGAAGCCCTGTACAGGGAGATAGCTAAGTCGTAATGCATGAAGGGCAGAGTAGTCGAACCCTGAAACAGGGGAGACTTTATCTAATAAACTGTACTAATTGGCCTAACTAAAAATTCTATAAAAACATTTGTAGATGGATATATGTGTCTAGTTTCAAGGAAAATTTACGGAATGAGTTTTCGAGTTTTGGAACTCGAGATATGATTTTTAAAGTGACTGTGATGCAGTTAACCAGCTTGTCTGGAAATTTTAAAATGAACTGTGTAAATAAAGGAATTAAGTCTGTTAACACCTCGTGTTCGACTCCGGCAACGGTCTCGGGTACGGAGCATTACATTTTTATTGGTATCAGAGTCACGGTTTAGTCGATTCTATGACTACCGTAATACGTCCGGGTCTATCTATACATGCCATTATGTGTTTATTTGATAGTGTGGAGATTTCTAACAGTTAAAAATGTGTTTATTTGTAGTAATGGATCCCGATCCCAACCGAGCGGTAGCTGATGATCTTAAGAGTGTAGCGCCTGCTCCCGCACAAGGGACAGCGCCGGGGGACTCTCAACCTATTGCTAGTAATCAGAATGATGAAGCTAGACAGGCTTTTTATAGCGTGATGAAGGATTGGTTCAATCAGTATATTCGAACTAATACAGTTGTTCCACAACCTCCATTCCCGACTAATACAGCCCCCACACCGGCGATACCTCCGATAACTGACCAGATAAGGTTAAATAAGCCCCCAGTTGACAGAATCTGAAAACACGGGGCTACTGAATTTAAAGCTACAGATAGCGACGATGCCGAGCAAGCTAAATTTTTGTTGGACAACACTATTCGGGTACTTGATGAACTATCTTGCACACCCGATGAATGCCTAAAGTGTATGATCTCCTTGCTACATGATTCCGCCTACTATTGGTGGAATACGTTGATTTCTGTTGTGCCCAGAGAGCAAGTAACTTGGGAGTTTTCCCAAACTGAGTTTCGAAAAAAGTATATCAGCCAGAGATTCATTGATCAAAAACGGAAAGAATTTCTTGAACTTAAACAAGGTTCCATGTTGGTTACTGACTATGAACGAAAGTTTGTAAGGTTTAGCCGGTACGCGCGAGAATGCATTTCTTCAGAAGCTGTGATGTGCAAACATTTCGAAGATGGACTGAACGATGATATAAAGCTGTATGTTGGCATTTTAGAAATCAGAGAATTTGTGGTACTTGTCGAGCGAGCTTGCAAAGCCGAAGAGCTCAGTAAGGAGAAAAGAAAAGCTGATATGGGAGCAAAGGAGTTTCGTAAGAGATCTTCGGGAAAGCCCTTTCAACAATCATCAAAGAAATTTAGAGATGATTTAGGCCAATCTAAAGACACTTCGGGCTTTTCTAGACGGGATCGTGATCGACCCCCTGTGAGTACACGAGTCACTTTGGTTGCCAGTGTTGGAAATGATCGTCGAGACAGAACAGAGTGCCAGTATTGTGGTAAATGGCATTCGGGGAGTTGTAGATTCCATGACCGCTCCTGTTATAAGTGCGGATCAGCTGACCACTTTATTAAGGATTGCCCGAGACTGTCTAAACAAAATGTAAATCAGAGTGGGAAACCAGGTGCTACTACTGCTCGAGGTAGACCATCTAGAAATACGGGGAATACTAGTGGTGGTCAGAGAGGATCTAGGGATGTTACAACCAGATCTGAGGCTCGTGCTCCTGCTAGAGCTTATTCTATACGCGCACGCGAGGATGCTTCCTCGCCAGATGTTATTACCGGTACTTTCACTCTCTTTGATACTAATGTGATTGCTTTGATTGACCCTAGTTCTACTCATTCATATGTATGTGAGACCTTAGCATCCAGTAAGACTTTACCTGTTGAGTCTACTGAGTTCGTAATTCGAGTGTCGAATCCTTGGGTCGTTATGTGCTTGTCGATAAGGTGTGTAAGAAATGCCCCCTAGTAATCAGAGGTTCCTGCTTTTCGGCCGATTTGATACTTTTACCATTTGATGAATTTGATGTTATTCTCGGTTTGGATTGGTTGACCGTACATGATGCAATTGTGAATTGCAAAAGTAAGACTATTGATTTGAGGTGTGCAAATAATGAGATAATCCGAGTTGAGTCTACTGTTTTGAATGGATTGCCAACAATAATATCCTCGATGTTAGCTCAAAAATATGTGAGAAAGGGGTGTGAAGCGTACCTTGCATACGTACTTGATAATAAAGAGTCAGAAAAGAAACTTGAATCGGTACCAGTGGTTTGTGAATATCCGGATGTTTTTCCCGAAGAATTACCGGGGTTACCACCTGTTCGGGAAGTAGAGTTTGGCATCGAACTTGTACCTGGGACTACACCGATTTCGATAGCTTCGTATCGTATGGCACCAACGGAATTAAGGGAATTGAAAGCTCAGTTGCAAGAGTTGATGGATAGAGGTTTCGCTTGACCGAGTTTCTCACCTTAGGGTGCACCAGTATTGTTTGTGAGAAAGAAGGACGGAACCATGAGGTTGTGCATCGACTATCGTCAGCTGAATAAAGTGACAATAAAGAATAAATATCCGTTACCGCGTATTGATGATTTGTTTGATCAACTAAAGGGAGCCTCAGTGTTTTCAAAGATAGATTTGAGATCGGGTTATTATCAGTTGTGAGTTCGAGACTCAAATATACCTAAAACTGCTTTCAGAACGAGATACGGTCACTACGAGTTTTTAGTGATGCCGTTTGGGCTCACTAATGCCCCGGCAGTATTTATGGATTTGATGAATCGGATCTTTAGACCGTATTTGGATCGATTTGTAGTCGTGTTTATCGATGATATCTTGGTCTATTCGAGAAATGAAACCGATCATACTGAACACCTGGGATTAGTGTTGCAGGTTTTACGGGATAAGCAGTTATATGCTAAGTTCAGTAAGTGTGAGTTCTGGTTAAGAGAGGTTAGCTTCTTGGGTCATGTGGTATCTGCATCGGGTATTCGAGTTGATCCGAGCAAAATTTCGGCCATACTTAACTGGAAGCCTCCGAGAAATATTACTGAAGTTCGGAGCTTTTTAGGACTTACCGGTTACTACAGACGCTTTGTAAAGGGTTTCTCGATGATAGCCACACCAATAACGAAACTACTTCAGAAAGATGTTACGTTTGAATGGACAGAAAAGTGTCAGGAAAGTTTCGATCAACTGAAAAATTATTTGACTGAAGCTCCAGTACTAGTGCAGCCCGAATCAGGCAAGGAGTTTGTCATTTACAGTGATGCATCCTTACTTGGGTTGGGTTGTGTATTGATGCAAGAAGGTCGAGTTGTAGCTTATGCGTCGAGACAATTGAAGCCACATGAGAAAAATTATCCAACCCATGATCTCGAACTAGCTGCCATCATATTCGCTTTGAAAACATGGCGACATTAATTATTTGGTGAGAAGTGCCATGTATGTTCGGATCAAAAAAGTCTCAAATATTTGATGACTCAAGAGACTTGAATTTGCGACAAAGACGTTTGCTTGAGTTATTAAAAGATTATGAGCTTGTCATTGACTATCACCCGGGAAAGGCTAATGTAGTTGCGAATGCTATAAGTCGTAAATCACTGTTTGCTTTACGAGCGATGAATGTACACTTGTCTGTTCTATCCGACAATGTGTTAGTAGCTGAATTAAAGGCCAAACCCTTGTTGATTCATCAAATTCGTGAAGCTTAGAAAGTCGATGATGAATTGGTTGCAAAACGGGCTGAATGTGTTTCGAACGTGGAATCAGAGTTTCAAATTGACGATGACGATTGTTTGAGGTTCAGAAGTCGTTTGTGTGTCCCAAGAAATTCAGAACTTATTCGATGATTCTGAATAAAGCTCACTGTAGCCGAATGTCAATTCACCCGGGGAGTACGAAAATGTACAACGATCTGAGACGTCAGTTTTGGTGGCATGGTATGAAACGAGACATTTCTGATTTTATTTCGAAGTGTTTAATATGTCAACAAGTGAAAGCGGAACATCAAGTGCCTACAGGTTTACTTCAGCCAATCATGATACCTGAATGGAAATGGGAATGAATCACGATGGATTTTGTATCTGGGTTGCCATTGTCGGCAAGTAAGAAAGATGCGATTTGGGTTGTTGTTGATAGACTGACTAAGTCGACTCATTTTATTCCCGTACGTACGGATTATTCACTGGATAAACTAGCTGAATTGTATGTTTCTCAGATTGTGAGATTACACAGGGTACCTATTTCTATTGTGTTGGATAGAGATCCGAGATTCATCTCGCGATTTTGGAAGAAATTGTAAGAAGCTTTGGGTACCAAGTTGCATTTTAGCACTGCTTTTCATCCACAGACTGATGGTCAATCCGAACGAATAATTCAGATACTCGAGGATATGTTGAGATGTTGCATCCTTGAGTTTAGTGGTTCATCGGAGCGGTATTTACCTTTGATTGAATTCGCTTACAATAATAGTTTTCAATCAAGTATTAAGATGGCACCTTACGAGGCTTTATACGGTCGTAAATGACGTACACCATTGTTTTGGACCGAGCTCGGTGAAAGTAAAATTTTCGGAGTTGATTTGATTAAAGATGCTGAGCAGAAAGTAAAAATAATTCGTGAAAGTCTGAAGGCAGCATCAGATCGTCAGAAGTCGTACGCGGATTTAAAACGAAGAGATATTGAGTATCAGGTGGGAGACAAAGTGTTTCTTAAAGTTTCACCTTGGAAAAAGATACTCAGATTTGGCCGTAAGGGGAAACTGAGTCCGAGGTTCATAGGGCCGTATGAAATATCCGAACGAGTTGGTCCAGTGGCATATAGATTGATTTTACCCCCTGATCTCGAAAAGATTCACAACGTTTTTCATGTTTCGATGCTTCGACGTTACAGATCCGATCCTTCGAACGTAATAAATCCCTCCGAGGTCGAAATTCAAGCCGATATGAGTTATGAAGAAGAACCGATTCGTATCCTAGCCCGTGGAGTGAAAGAGTTGCGAAACAAAAGGGTTCCGTTAGTAAAGGTGTTATGGCTCAAACACGGGGTCGAATAAGCTACTTGGGAAACCGAGAACTCTATGAAAGAACGATACCCAAACCTATTTACCGGTAAGATTTTCGGGGACGAAAATTTATTAAGTGGGGGAGAGTTGTGACAGCCCTAAATTGACCCTAGTCGGAAAGCAGTTTCAGGACCGCTAAACCGAATCACCGAAGTATTTGAATATAATATTTATTGTCTAAAATATGTGGATATGAATGTGTGAAAGTTTTAAGCTTCGATTTAGTTGATTGCATGTGAATTTAGTTAATAGGACTTAGGTGTGACACTTTTGAAATGTGATAGATTAATCTATAAGGATCTAATAGTGCATGATGTCAAAAAAAGTGTACTTGCATGTCAAATTAGCCAAATCTTGGATAGTGGCCGGCCATGGTATGGGCTATTAATGGTAATATGTATTTTTCTATTAACACTTTTTTTAGTTACAAAATAAAATAATGAATTAAGAATAATAAAACATGAGGTGAGTGGGAGGAGAAACCAAAATTGTTTCATCCTTGCTCCTCCATTGCCGTGACTTGAGGGAGGAAGAAGAAAAGAATTCTCTTGCTTCATGTTCGGTTGGTTGATGATTAGGAAGAGGTAAGTTTGATGTTATTCCATGAAATTCATGCATATTTTTAGTTGTTAGTTTGAATTCTACCTAGCCCATGGTTTAAATCTTTGCTATTGGATGGAGATGATACTCGGCCATGGATGTTGTCTTTCTTGGTTGGTGTTTGATGTTGTGTTGATGAGGTATGAATATTATAGAGTTTGAGGGCTTAACAAAAAGGATTGGATGTGAGTGTGTGTGAGAATTTGAAAAGGATGGGTCTTAGCAACTTCATGAAGTGTTCGGCCATGGTGCTAAAATATTGTATTGTGTTTAAACTTAGAATTTTTAGTTATATGGTTAGTATAGGTATGGATAACCGAATATGAGACCATGAATAGATGAAGAGTTTTGTAATTATAAAAAAATGGGTTAATTGATATGTGGTAAATGTTAAGTGTTAAATGAAATGGAAATGATATCATATTGGAATATGTATACTCGACCACATGAATGAATACATAGATTGGTGTTGCATGTATTCGGCTATAGGTAAGCATATTGATGATTCTATCTTGACTTAGATAATCGGCTAAAGGAGAATATTAGCTAATATGTTGAATTTGATTCATGATTTCATATATATGACTCTAATGTCTAATATATATATGGGCTAAGTACCTTGAATTTCTCTTGATGTTCAAGATGATTAAATCAATTTATTTGTTAAATTAAGCTCAAGAGCAAAGGGGAACTAAATCCGATAAAGGAAAGGAAAAAGTAATTGAATAGCTGTTGAAGTCGTTCGACAACATCCGAGGTAAGTCTTCGAGTAATGGAACTTAGTTTATGATTTGTTCAAGTCATGACACATAAGCATAACAAATAAACGATGATATAATGATTCTACTTGAGTTATATATTGAGGTAATTAGTTTATACTTATGACGGGCAGCCGAATGTGTATAGAGATCATGTTATGAAGTAAATCAAAATCATGCTCTTTGTATGTGGCTATTGATCCGAAAATGGTAATGGTTGATAAGTGTCTTGTGTTTGAGTTCTAGTAATGAAAATGAAATATAGATGTGTTATGATTTATTGATATATGTGCATGATTATTCGAATGATAACCGGACTAAGATCCGAAGGCATTTGTGCTAGTGATTATATCCGGGCTAAGTCCCGAAGGCATTTGTGCTAGTGACTATATCCGGGCTAAGTCTCGAAGGCATTTGTGCTAGTGACTATGTCCGGGCTAAGTCCCGAAGGCATTCGTGCGAGTTGCTATATCCGGCTAAATTCCGAAGGTACTTGGGTTTGGAAATGAGCAATCTTGCTGTAATAATTTCAATTAATACGCTCATAAAATCCAAAGGATAAGGTATGTTTCGTATATGCATCGGAAAAGTTGATTCCTTTCTTATAGTATTCGCTCAATTGATTAACGATCTTCCAGCGTTTAGATAGGTTTGATTCCCTGTGTATGAATATAATGGTTGAAGCGTGAAGTAAGTATGATTTTGAGAATATGCATATATGCAATTATTCATTTGGTCATATGAACGCTATACTTTAGTCGTAAATAATTTCATTACTCAAAACTTACTAAGCATTAAATGCTTATTCTGTTTCTTTAATTCTCTGTTTCATAGATTTTGTTCGTCAGCTATCGGACTCGGGATTGTCAAAGTCGAAGTCGTCCACACTATCTAAGCCCTTTTGGTACTCTTTTAGTTGAACTTCGATAGTGGCATGTATAGGACTGACCTTTGTTGTTAATTAAGTACCTTTTGGTAATGTATACATTCGGATAGCCATGCGAAAATGGCTTATATATTTTGAGCATAGCATTATAATCATTTTGTATATATGGTTATTGAGTGGTATGGAAATGCTTGGTAATGACTAGCCATTGGAATGGTTAATCATGATCATATTTGGTGCTATGTATGTCAAGTGGCTAGTTGAATCATGGAAACTATAAAATAGGTGAGATTTACCTTAAAGTAGATGCTGACAGCAGCAGTGATGTGAGTTTGAAAAATCAATAAAATAGTAGAAATGGAATTAAATAATGAATAAATTATGTAATCTAATCTGGATGAGTCTATTTTTATATGAAATAAACGAAATGACCATATGAGCCATATTTTATGAGATGTTTAAGTTTTCGTGAAACAGGGCCAGAGCTATTTCTGGATCCCCTGTTCTGACTTTGGAAATTCACCATAAATTAACCAGAGATAATTATAAGTCATGCTTTATATGTACAGATTTATTTTTGAGTCTAGTTTCATTATAAACAAACGGCATAAGTATTGAAGCCCTTTACAGGGAGATATCTAAGTCGTAATGCATCAAGGTCAGAGTAGTCGAACCCTGAAACAGGGGAGACTTTAACTAATAAACTGTTCTAATTGGCCGGACCAAAAATTCTAGAAAAAAATTTGTAGATGGATATATGAGTCTAGTTTTAGGGAAAATTTACGGAATCAGTTTTCGAGTTTTGGAACTCGAGATATGATTTTTAAAGTGACTGTGATGCAGTTAACCAGCTTGTCTGGAAATTTTAAAATGAACTGTGTAAATAAAGGAATTAAGTCTGTTAACACCTCGTGTTCGACTCCGGCAACGGTCTCGGGTACGGGGCGTTACAATTATAGTGCCAAGTTTATGAATTGATTTAAAAATATGTCTATGGTACATGAAGTGCATTGAATTATCATACATAAATGTGATTTCTATGATTATGGATATTATGGGAAATTGTAAGTTCATATGATTTTTAATAAGGCAAAGTGTAATTTAATGTTATTGCCTTGATATTAAATGAGATGTAAGTTTATATGTAAGTAATACATCAATATTACTTGTATTATGATATTTTATAATAATATTAGAAATATGTTTGTGGATAATTACTTGATTAGTGAAATTGTTGGAAAAGAGAGAGAAATCCCGGTTGAACCTTTGGAAAGATTGGATGATACAGATAGTATGTAGCTAGGTCACATGTATGGTGCTGGGTGCACATCATGTGTACAAGAGAGCTACAAGACATTATTATGTAGCTAGGTCCCATGGGTGATACTATGTGTACACCATGTAGACAAGTGAGCTATGGGATATATGTAGCTAGGTCGTATGCGTGGTTCCAGGTGAAGGACACCATGTAGACAAGAGAGCTACGAGATAAATTTGGCTAGGTCACATGGGTGGTATTGAGTGTTCACCATGTGTACAAGAGAGCCGAACTATATGATGGGTGGAGCTATGTGCTGAAACCACCAAGTATCGAAGATAGATCCGAAGTGTTCAACGGGAGAGTCTCTATGTATTGCTTTGTGAGTTTTGTGATGAATAAGTGCAGGAACTTGGTTATTTGAATGATGTGTTCATTAAGTGACCAGGATGTGGTAAAGTTATAAACAAGTAAGTTATACATGAGGATGATTTCATGGTGACCTTGTGATCATGGGCCTATACTTGTGATGTATGAAATGTGGTGAAAATGATTTGTGATATATATGTTAAAATGAGGTTAATACAAAGAAAGTGTGAAAGAGTGAATTAGCAATAAAACTATTTTGGACAGTAGCAGTGACGTGATTTTTAAAAATTACAAAAAATAGTAGAAATTGAATCAGAGACTCAATGAGATATCAAATTAAATCTTAATGCGTTTATTTTCATATAAAAGAAACATAGCAAGAAAAGGAGTTCTATATTTTGAGATATTTATGTTTTTGTGAGACTGGTTCAGAATGATTATGTAATCCCCTGTTCTGACTTTGTAAAATCAAAACAATTTGGATAAAAATAATTAGAGGATTAAACTTATATTTTTAAAATCCCTAATGAGTCTATTTTCAATATAAATCAACAAGAACATTATCCAAGTTCTGTACTGTGAGATAATTTATTTTTAGTAAAGAGAGGTCAGAATTGTCAGAAAGTGAAATAGGGGAAATTTTAATGAATAAACTGTACTAATTGCCTGAACCAAAAATTATGAAAATTTTATGGTGGAAAGATATGTGAGTCTAGTTGTAGGGGAAATTTACAGATCTTAATTTGGAGCTTTGTAGCTCAAATTATAAATAATTAAGTGACTATGACTCGTGTGGACAGTTTGATGTTAGCATTTATTAGTAAATTGTGAAATCGTACTTACAAGAATGCTATATACATTAAGGATGTGGAATGGAGAGGAGGAGGAGGAAAATAAATATATTTGGAATACATGGAAACTATGGTATATGAAATATTGATATAATGAAATAAATGATATGTGTTTATAAGAAAACAGAAAGAGAATGATATGTATCATGACATGTATATATATAAGACTAGTCTCAATGTAATGCTTGTTGGGTATGGAGATGAATTGAAATGTTTCAGGCAAACATGTTATTTTGCGCATCTGAATTGTGGTATTTTATAAAGATATGATCTAGTTTTAAATATGAATGCTTGATGATTAAGTTGAAGATATTTGGTAAGATGATAATATTGGTATAAATGTATAAGTGGTACTGTAATAAACAAGGTAAAATGAGTATGAGATACACATGTATGATGACATACAAATGCTATGTTTGTGGTTTAATTGAGAATATTTAATCATTAAATGAATATCATGTTATATGCTTTTTATTTTGTATAAGTGTGTAAGAGATTAAGGTTGACCAAAGCTTGGAAAATAGCCTAGGTATATTCCACACAGGTAAAGACACAACCATGTGTCTCAGCCATGTATAGAACACGACTTTGGAACACGGGCGTGTTGAGCCTTAAAGCATGAAATTTCCAAGATTGTTGTAAGTTCTCGGTTTAGTCCCGAACCCTTTCTAAAGTATGTTTTGGGCTCCGTAGACTCAAATAAGGGACTATGTGTAAGTGAATGAACATTTTGAAATATGAATGAAATTTTATGGCCCGTATTTTAGTTTAATGTTTCTATGTTTGTCTGGTAACGCTCGTACCCTATCCCAGCCTCGAGTCGGTTATTCCGAAACCTTGCATTTACCTTGATCGGCCTCCGAAATTTGTTCCTTGGGGTCTATAACAACAAAATTAGCTCATTAATACCCCACATTATACATTTCAAGTTTAATATCTACCCCCTGTCCAAATGACCGTTTTGCCTCTAACCTTTAACATTTCTACGATTTAGTCCCTAGGCTCGTATAATGAAACACATGCAATTTCTATCTTACCCAAGCCTAACCGAACATTTTTCTCTCTTATGGAAACCCACATTTTTCATTATTTTCCTCATTTCTACCACACATTTACATCTTTTGCAAAAGAGTCCTTATAAGGGTTTCTCATGAAAACCAACTTGGAAATGATGTTTAACACACATTTATCTTTCACATTCCTCCATAATCCATCAAAATACCAATAACTCATGCATAGGTAAATTTTTTAACATGAACCTTAGCTTGAAATATGGTTAGAAATGGAGAGAGCAAGCTACCGAGATTTCAAAAATACAAAGAACATGAAAAACGGGCTTGGGAGCACTTACTATTGAGCTTGAAAATTGAAGAAACCCTAGCTATGGTGTCCTCCAAATTTCGGCAGCTATGGGAAGAAGATGAGCATATTTTTGCTCCATTTTTCCCTTTTTATTTCATTAAAATGATAAATGACCAAAATGCCCGTATGCCATTTCTTTAAAATTTCATTCATGCAAGCCCATTTTTGTCCAAAAATTTAGAATTTGGACAAATTGATCTCCAATACCTTCTAATTCATAATCTATAGCAATTTCATTCAAATTGCTTCTAGAATCCAAGTTTTGCAATTTATTCAATTTAGTCATTAATTTCCAATCGGACACCTTATACTTAGACTTTCTTCATAAAACTTTAACACATGCTTATACTCATATTCTAGGCCTTATAATAATCATAAAATAAATATTTTTGATGTCAAATTTGAGGTCCCAAAACCACTATTCCGACTAGGCCCTATTTCAGGATATTACAGGTTATTTATATCATTATCTGAAAAATCCCTGAATTTTGTCTTATTCTCACTTGACTCACTCATATCACTATTAGAATGAATTTTGGTTAATTTATGATTTTTATTGATATGTCTTGAATTAAAACATAGGCATTTATGCATTGATTGTTTAAACTTTAAGAAATTAGAGAATCAAGCATGATAAGTTGATTTTTGAGAATTAATTTTTTTTTAAGTTATTTCCCCAAGTTTAGGTATTATCTTGAAGTTGAAATTCACAGGATTAACATCAAAAAGCCATAATTTTTGTGAGATCTTGAGTCTTTAGAGCATATATTATTTCTTTCATGCTCACTTTTATTATTGCTATAAGTGCGTCAATATTGATTTATTATTCTAGAACTTGCTTCGATTATGCATGTCAAGACCACACCATTGATTTGATATGTCGAGATGATAAAGGCACTTAGGTTTAACCCACTCACTCCATAAAAGTCTACCTTCATAATTAACCCTTAGTGAACCCCCTTGAGCCTAACAAGCCATTCATTAATTCACCCTCAATATTAACCCATAACCCATTTTTGTTGAAATCCCATCAATTAATTTGATCCTTATTTTTGTCGAGATTTGATTTGAATAAATTGCTTAGCTATGTTTCATTTTTGATAGTTAGCAAAGTTCTATGTTACTTGATTGGTTCTTAAAAAATAAAAAATAAAAAACAAAATTGCTGCAATTGAGATTTTTTGTCTAGCATATTATGAAATTATGTAATGCTTGGTTTAAAACGATGTTAACCATGAAGAAAAGCTCAATTCTAGGATCATCTAGTTAGGAATGTAATTTTTCAGCTTTAGTATTTTTCTACTTAGGTAATTTTTCAATTCAATCTCGATTCTAACCTTCCCTTTCAGCTTGTGACCACACCCCCTAACCAAAGCCACGTTACAACCCTCTAAAGACCTTTTGATTGATGTATCATCCAATATATAGTGGTGGAGATTTGATTTTCATGCAAGCCTATAGTAATAACTTTTCATATTGACTGTTGAGTGCTAAATTTGTTGTCCTTAAACACCTTGAGTGATTTAAGTGAATCTTTAGTAAGGATGTTAAACCCTGTAATATTTTGAATCAAATGTGATTACTTAGATAAGGGGAGACACCTATGTTTTCGTGATAAAATGATGTTCTTCTAGTTGAATTCTCAATGTATGATTACTTATGGATTATTTTGAGATATTATTGATAGGAATTATAAGTTGAGAAAAAATGAATTCTTAATTATGAATTGAGGATTTTACTTGAGTACAAGCAAACGCTTAAGTGTGGGGGTATTTGATAAGTCATAATTTATACATATTTTTATCCCATGCTTACCACATTTATGGATGAATTATCATTAGATTTGTGGAATTTTATGCTCCAAACTTTTAATTTCATGTTTTATACTTAGGTGAGCATAGGAGAGTAAAAAGAGCGAGAAACGGGCCAAAAATGGAGAAAATGGGTCAACATGG
The DNA here is from genome assembly GCF_007990345.1 of Gossypium hirsutum. Lineage (NCBI taxonomy): Eukaryota > Viridiplantae > Streptophyta > Magnoliopsida > Malvales > Malvaceae > Gossypium > Gossypium hirsutum. The sequence continues at coordinate 88,613,129 of NC_053428.1, read as the reverse complement.
GAAATCAACACGGCTTGGACTTCCTTACACGGGTAGACCACACGCCTATGTCTTTTTAGCAGACTCTAACACGGCCTAAGCCACCTCACACGGGCGTGTCACACGGTCGTGTCCCTATCGAGCCCAAATCTAGTTTTATTCGGAAAAGGCCACTTTTGAGGGTTTGAAAGCATTCTAAAGCCTATATAAACACCCTAGAAGGACACCTAGAGAGACATAGAGTAGGAGGCAAGGAATTACTCGAAGAAAGCCGATTGATCCATCTCAAAAGCTGAATTCTCCTTCAAGACCGAAGGTCTCCCTTCAATTTCCTTCAGGGGTTTTTGGGTTTTCTTTATGTTTTGTTATCATTATTCTTCTGAGATGTTTTATTTTACACATATGAACTAAATTCCCTAAATACCTAAGGGGAATGAAACCTAAGATGGATCTTGTTATTATTTTCTAAATTATATGATAAAAACTTGATTTGTTCTTAATTATGTGCTTTAAATTCTTGCTTTAATATTCTAGGAAATTGATTCAGTATTGATGTGCTTATTCAAAGGAGAAAAAGTCCCTGTCTAATAGTAGATCTAGCATAATTAAGCGGAGTTGGCAACATAAATCTATCAGATTAGGGTCAAACCTAATAAAGGAATCCATAGATCGGGTTAATGCAACACTAGGGGTTTTAATTAGAAAGTGATTTCAATTAATCAACCTAAGGTTAGACGTTGTTTGTATCAAGAGAGATAATAATATAAATTAGGGATTTCTACGAATCGAGTCAAGTGAATAAATCGTCTAATTTAGAGTCAAATAACAAGTGAAGTCTAGGTGGATTTTCCCTTGGGTATTGTCCCAATCAATCAGTTTTCCCAAAAGTATTTCCCCAATTTACTTCTTGTGCATTCTTAGTTTAGTTAATTAGTTTAGATAAAGAAAATCCCCTTATTTTTAGGCTAGATAATAAAAAGAAGGTTAATACTATTACTTCTAGTTCCTGTGGGTTCGACATTTTGATCTTGCTATAAGCTATTAATAAACTGTAAATTATACATATTTTTACCCCATGTTTAATGCATTTTATGGATGATTCCTCATTAGAATTGGCGAATTCGATGCTCCTAATGCTTTAATTTCATGTTTTATACTTAGGAGAGCATAAGAGAGCGAAAGGAACGAGAAACGGGCCAAAAACAGGAAAAATGGGCCAAAGTATGAACTCAACACGGCCTGGACTTCCTCACACGAGTAGACCACACAGCTGTGCTAACTTGGTAGAATCGAAGCACGGTTCACACGAGTAGACCACACGGCCGTGTTAATTTGGCAGGCTCAAACACAGCCTGAAGTAATCAAACACGGGCATGTGCCACGGGCGTGTCCCTGTCAAGCCCAAGTTGAGTCCAATTCAAAAAAGCTAATTTTGAGGGCCTCTAGGCATTCCAAAGCCTATAAATACACCCTAGAGGAGGAAGAAAAGGGGGACGAAGAAGGGGGAGTAAGAAATTACTCCAAGGAAGCCGATTGATCTATCTCGGAAGCTTGATTTATCATCAAGACTGAAGATCTCTCCTGAATTCCCCTTCAGGAGTTTTGAGTTTTCTTTATGTTTTGTATTCTTTATTCTTCTAATATGTTTTCTTATTTAGTCATGAACTAAATCCCCTAAATACTTAAGGGGAATGAAACCTAAGACGAATCTTGTTATTATTTTCTGAATCGTATGATAAATATTTAACTTGTTCTTAATTATGTGTTCTTAATTCTTGTTTTGATATCCTAGGATACTGATTCAAGACATGCTCTTATTCAGAGAAGGAATAGACCCTGTCTAAGAGTACATTTTCCATAATTAAGCGGAGTTGATTGCGCGCCTAGAAATAGGGTGACAAGATTTTGCTGAATTAGGGTGAAACCTAATAAGGGGATCCATAGATCGAGTTAATGCAACCCTAGAGTGTTAATTAGAGAAATGTCTCGGTTATTCAATCTAGGGATTAGATGTTATTAGTCTTGAATAGGGATAATAACATAACTTAGGGATCTCTATGGAACAAGTTGAATGAATAAATCGTCCGATTCCGAGCCAGAATAACAAGTAAAGTCTAGGTGGATTTTTCCTTAGGTATTGTCTTAAGTCAATCGATTTTCCCTAAAAGCAATTCCCCAGTTCTTTTCTCTATGCGTTCTTAGTTTAGATAATTAGTTAATTAAAACAAAACCTTTTTATTCTTAGGCTAGACAACAAAAAGACAGTCATTACTAGTACTTTTAGTTCCTTTGGGTTCAACAATTCGGTATTGCTAAAACTATGTTACTATTCGATAGGTACACTTGCCTACATCACGATAATAGTTAGTTCAAGAACAAGTAATTATAGATATTTAAAACCTATCACGAAATCACGTGATCAGCTATACTACTGTTCGATAGGTGCACTTGCCTTTATCATGATAATAATTAGTTTTCAAGTACGATCTATCATAAATAAAAAACTTATCATGCACATCAACTTAGCACACGGGCGTGTGACTTGGCTGTGTGATATTAAATTTATACTGACACCATAAACAGAGAGTTACACGGCCTAGGGACACGGGCATGTCAAGGGCACACGGGCGTGTCCTTGTGTCCACACAGGTGTGTGACCCTGTTTTAAGAAAATTTTTCTAAAGCTCACGGTTTAGTCCCGAACCGCCCCGAATGTATGTTTTGGGCCTCGTAGGCCTAGATAAGGGACAATATGCATGATCTTGAATAAAATTTAAATTTGAACGAAATTTTATGGCCCAGTTTTACATAGTAGTGTATATATGTTCAAGTCGGTAATGCCTCGTATCCTGTCTTGGCGTTGGACATTGGTAAGGGGTGTTACAAAAAGTACCAAAATAGAGTTCGTTAGTGTGGTGATGATCCTCGATGATCGCCGAGCTTCAGTAGCTTCGATATCTATAAAACAGTGCAAACACACACAAAGTAAGCTTTCAAAAGCTTAGTAAGCCATATACAAATAAACTCATCACATAACACATTTCTAAACGATTTCATTATGTAGCTCATGGTAAAACATAACCACATATCCATAATTCTCATATAACTCAATTGTTCATAATTCACTTACACATAACACATTTCATACTAATATAATTCATACATATTTCATATGTCCACATATAAACACATACTTACCTTTCATTCGTAATCATAATGTACATTTCAAATGTACCTGAATTTGAGTACACATTATCATATTCATTCATTTCTCAAAATACCTGTTGAACCATTCAGAATCAATAAGGATACTTGGATAGCTCAGAAAGCTTGTACAATGCCAACGTCCCAGACGTGGTCCTACATGTAATCAAATATCGATGCCATTGTCCCAGACAGGGTCTTACACGAAATCAAATATGATGCTGATGTCCCAGACATGGTCTTACACACGTAAATCATAAGTCGATGCCAATGTCCCAGACGTGGGCTTACACGAAAACACATATCGGATCCTATGTCATGTCATATGTATCCTAACTACTCATATGGTTCGTACAAGGCTTTTCGGACATCGTCACATTATCAGAACTTTCTCAAATTTCAACTATTCAACTCTCAAATCCATTAATCACAATTCAAATATCATGTAAGCAATTAATAATTCAGTTCAAACACATTTATTTGTATATTGACTTACCTCGTACGAAATCGAACGAACGGAATTAACTACTCAACAATTTTTGACTTTCCCCGATCTAATTTTGTTTTCTTTGGTTCTTGATCTATATAAATTCAAATTTAACTTATTCAAGCTCACATTCATTCAAAAAAATCCATAAACACATATTTAGGGCATTTTACAAGTTAGCCCTCACATTTTCACATCTTAAGACTTTAGTCCCTAATTTATAGAATCACAAAATACATAAAATTTCCTTATACCCATGCTTAGCCAAATTTTCATAGTGTTCATATAAGTCCAAATATTTCATTTATTTCACATTTTAGTCCCACAATTTCTCATTTTCACAATTTAGCCTAAATTACTCAAATTCATCAAAAATTCAAAGACAAAACATGTTAACCCAACATCAATCTTCCATATACTATCATCAACCTTCATAAAACTCATAGTTTCATTAATGGCTCAACAAAATAATCAACAATTTCAGAAATTTAGACGTGGGCTTGATAGAACACTAAGCAACAATCACAAAAACGTAGAAATTAACAAAAACCTCACAAAACACATACCTAAATCAAAAATATCAATGGCCGAACCCTAGTTGTCTTTTTCTTCTTCAATTTTTGGTAGGGATGATGATAATGACTTAATTTCATGCTTTTGTTTTAACTAAATTAACATTAATAATAATTTTCCAATTTTACCCTTTAATAAACCGTTTAAAGCCATTAACATATAAGGCCATTATTGTCCACTTACCATGTAAATGACATATTAACAACATAAGGACCTCTCATTTACAAAGACATAACAAATTGGCACACTTAACATCTAGTAAGAACCTTTTACATTTTATGCAATTAAGTCCTTTATCAAATTGAGTACACAAACGATTAAATTTTCATGCAAAACTTTCACAGATATTAATTCACAAATTTTAAGCAGAAAAAATAATAGTAAAAATATTTTTCTAACTCAAATTTGTGGTCCTGAAACCATTATTCCGACTAGGATCTAAACTAAGCTGTTACAAAATGCATTTAGTAGTTATGTGAAATTGATGATTGTGACATATTGATTGGTATGTTTTTGAATATGGAATTAAGTAGTTGAAATGGTTGAATATAGATGGCATGATATGTGTATGAATTGGCATGTTTTGGCTGGCTATATATGTGTTAAATTGGTACCAATTTTGTTACTTTATGTGCATGAGAAAAGGGTGGCAAATTGGGTTTACAAATGGCCTATTTTTGTTCTCACGAGCGCAGACACGGGCTAGTGTCTTAGCTGTGTTTGACACATGGTTATGCTACATGGCCGTGTGTCCCTTGGGGTACCCTTTCGAATTAAAGTCAGTATACCCTACAGGTTTGACACGGCCTAGATACACGGGCGTGTCTAATGGCCGTGTATAGCAAAGGGACTGGCACATGGGCGTGTGGCTGGCCGTGTGACCCAAGTTAGTAAGTTTCTAGTTTTCTCATTGCCAAGACACATGGGCGTGTCTCTGACCGTGTGGTACAAGTCAGTATGTATGCCCTGTTTTCACACGGCCTGTGACACAAGTGTGTCTAATGGTCGTGTGAGGCACACGGCCTGTTCACACGGGTGTGTGACCCTTAAATACATGAAAATTTTCTAAGTTTCCTAAAGTTTGCAAATGTCATCAGTTTAGTCTTGAACCTTTTCCAAGCATGTTTTAAGGCCTTGTAGAGCCTTATAAGGGACAATGTGAATGTGTTGGATGGGTTTTATATATAAATGCATAAATGTATGTGTTATGTATGTGAATGATGTGCATTGATCGGTAATGCCTCATAACCCTATTTCAGCGTCGGATATAGGTTAGGGGTGTCACATTTAATTGGTATCAGAGTTACAATTTAGTCAATTCTAGGACTAGTTTAGCGTGTGAGAGTCTAGCTATACATGCCATTTATATATAAACTGCGATAGTGTGATGATTCCTAATAGTTAAAAATGTGTTTTTATATAGCGAATGGATCCCGATCGAGCCGTAGTTGATGATATTGAGAGTAATACACCTGCTCTGCTCAAGAGGTTGTGCAGTCTGATTTTAGACTCGTAGCTAGTAGCCATGGGGGAGAGGCTAAGCAAGACTTCTTCCAAATAATGAATGATGGTTTACAGAGTTCATTCGAATGAATTCAGCTACTCAACAACCTCCACCCCCACCTATTCCTCAACAAGTCCCAGTTGTGCTACAATTGATAGATCCGATTCGATTAAGCCACCTATTGCTAAGATTCAGAAACATAAGGCTGAGGAGTTCTAGGCTACAGTTGATGATGATACTGAGAGAGCTGAGTTTTGGCTAGAAAACACAATTCTGGTATTCGAGGAATTATCCTGTACTCCAAAAGAATGTATCAAATGTGTGGTATATTTACTTAGAGATAATACATACCATGGTGGAGAACATTAACATCTGTGGTTCCTAAAAAATGAGTTACCTGGGAATTCTTTAAGATCGAGTTCCAAAAAAAGTACATAAGTCAACGATTTTTATATCAAAAGCATAATGTGTTTTTAGAATTGAAATAAGGCTGCATGACTATAACCGAGTACGAGAGGGAATTTGTACGGTTGAGCAAGTACGCTAGGGAATATGTTTCAACTGAAGAAATAATGTGTAAGCGGTTTATTGATGGGCTAAATGAAGATATTAAACTTCTGGTTAGGATATTAGATTTGAAAGAATTCGTTGTGCTAGTTGAACGGGCATGCAAAGCTGAAGATTTTAGCCGAGAAAAGAGAAAGGCTAATTTAGAGGCAAGAGATTCAAGGAGGAGATCGATGAGTAAATCTTATAATCCTCATCGAAGAAATTTAGAGACTATTTTAATCGATCGACAGCTTCAGTGGGATATCAGAATATAGATCATGGAAAGCAATACACCAACCCTAAAGCTCAAGCCACATCGGTATCGAGTGTTGGTAACATAAAAGATGTTAAACCTGAGTGTCAACAATGTGGAAGACGGCATTTTGGAGATTGTTGGGTGAAAAATAATAATAGAACTTGTTACAGTTGTGGTTCATAAGATCATTTTATTAGAGATTGTCCTAAGTTAAATGAAAAAGATAAATCTCAGAATGTAAAATCGAGCAACACAGCTACTGGAGGGAGGCTGCCAAGAAATACAAGTGATACAAGTGGTAACCATGGTACAGCGAGAGATTCTATAGCGAGATCTAAGGCCAGAGCACCTGCTAGAGCCTACACTATTCGCGCTCGTGAAGAAATGTCATCTCCGGATGTCATTACTAGTACTTTAACTCTCTATGATACTAATGTGATGCACTGATAGATCTAGGATCTACTCACTCATATATATGTATGAATTTAGTATCTAATAAGACTTTTCCTGTAGAGTCTGCTGAATTTGTGGTTATAGTATCGAATCTCTTAGGAAAATATGTGTTGATTGATAAAGTGTGTAAGAACTATCCATTGATGATTTGGGATTTCTACCTGATGCTGTTACCATTTGATGGATTTGATATAACTTTGGGTATGGATTGGCTAACATTGAATGATGCTATTGTGAATTGCAAATGAAAGACAATTGATCTGAGATATCAGAATAATAAGATTATCTGAATTGAGTTAGATGATCTGAATGGCTTGCCAGTAGTGATTTCATTGATGTTAGCTTAGAAATATGTGAGAAAGGGTTGCGAAACTTATTTTGCTTATGTGCTTGATATGAAAGTGACTAAAAAGAAGATTGAATCAGTGCAGTTGTGTGTGAATATCTGGATGTGTTTCTTGAAGAGTTACTGAGTTTACCACCTATCTGAGAGGTTGAGTTTGGTATTGAGTTAGTGCCAGGAACTACATCGCTATTGATAGCTCCGTATCGAATGGCACTGATAGAGTGAAAAGAATTGAAAGCTCAGTTGTAAGAGCTGACGGATAGAGGTTTTGCAAGATCAAGTTTCTCGCTTTGGGGTGCTCCCATGTTCTTTGTAAAAAAAAATATGACATGATGAGAATGTGTATATACTACAGATAGCTGAATAAAGAAACAATCAAGAACAAATACCCTCTACCATAGATTGATGATTTGTTTGATCAATTGAAAGGGGCTACATTGTTTTCAAAGATAGATTTGAGATATGGTCACTATGAATTCTTAGTTATGCCTTTTGGACTAACGAATGCACCTGCTACCTTTATGGATTTAATGAACCAGATTTTTAGACTTTACCTAGATCGATTTTTTGTTGTACTCATAGGTGATATTTTGATATATTCACGAGATGAAAATGAGCATGCCGAGCATTTGAGAATTGTATTGTAGACTCTGCGTCATAAGCAGTTATATGCAAAGTTCAATAAATGTGAATTCTAGTTGCGTGAGGTTGGTTTTCTGGGGCATATTGTGTCAGCATCGATTATTCTAGTTGATCCGAACAAGATTTTTGCAATAATGGATTGAAAGCCTCTGAGAAATGTATCTGAAGTCCGTAGTTTTTTAGGACTAGCTCGCTATTAGAGATGGTTCATAAAAGGCTTTTCGAAAATTGCAGCTCTGTTAATGAGATTGCTTTAGAAAGATGTAAAGTTTGAACGGTTAGAGAAATGTCAGAAAAGTTTGGATCAATTAAAAGCTCTTTTGACTAAAGCTCCAGTGTTAATACAACTAGAATCGGGTAAAGAATTTGTTATCTGTAGTGATGCATCGTTGAATGGTCTGGGCTACATTTTGATGCAAGAAGGGAAAGTCATAGCTTATGCCTCGAGACAATTAAAGCTGCATGAAAAGAATTACCCGATGCACGATTTAGAGTTAGCAGGCATTGTGTTTGCATTGAAGATTTGGCGCCATTATCTGTTTGATGAGAAATGCCACATTTATTCAGATCACAAGAGTTTGAAAAATTTGATGACTCAGAAAGATTTAAATTTGCGACAGTGGAGATGGTTAGAATTTCTAAAAGATTATGAGCTAGTGATTGAGTACCCTCCAGGAAAAGCAAATGTAGTGGCTAATACATTAAGCCAAAAATCTTTATTTACTTTATGTGTAATGAATACACAGTTGGTACTATCTGATAACAGTTCGATTGTAGTTGAGTTGAAAGAGAGACCGTTATTTTTACACTATATTTGTTAAGCTCAGGAAGTTGATAATCAAATGTTAGCAAAATGAGCTCAATGTGATTTGAACCCTAATTCAGAGTTTCAAGTTGATTCTGATGATTGTTTAAGATTCAGAGGCTAAATATGTGTTACGAGAAATTCAGAGTTGATTTAGATGATTTTGAATGAAGCACATAGTAGTTGATTGTCTGTTCATTGCGGAAGTACAAAAATGTATAATGACTTGAAACAACTTTATTTGTGGCATGGCATGAAACGGGATATCTCAGGGTTCATTTCTAAATGTTTGATTTGTTAGCAGGTCAAAGCTGAACATTAAGTGTCATTTGGTTTATTACAGCCTATCATGATTCTCGAATGGAAATGGGATAAAGTGACTATGGATTTTGTTTCAGGTTTGCCTTTATCTCCGAGTAAGAAAGATGATATAATGCCTCGAATTTGGGCCTAGAAGGATTGGGCCTTGAGCGTGGGAGCACATAAAAGTTTATGTGTGCAAGAAATATCACAATTGCATGTTGGCTTTAGTGGCTAAGTATTTGGGCATATTTGGGAGTGTTGGAGAAGTCCTAGGTTCAAACCTGGACTTTAGCTAAATTTTTTATTTAAATGAATAAAACCCTTGGTACTTGGAAGTGAGCCTTTTAAATAATTAAGAATAAAATGTGACACAAGATGAGCTTGTAGTCAAGTGGTTGTGGCGTCATTATGGTGGAAAGGGATCTTGAGTTCAAAATGCATGGAATGCAAAGGGATTTTATTTTATTTCCATGTGGTGAGAGAGGTAGAGTTGGATTAAAACTCTCCTGAGGTGGTTGTTGACTTGGTCTTGGATGAGGTTGTTGGGAGCAAATCAATGAGGTTTCTAGAAAAGTTTGAAAGGAGTTCGAATAAGGTTAGAATAAGTTGTTGCTAGCCAAATGGGTGGAGGAGGTTGAAGTAATTCAAATCGATAGGTAGAGTGTTTGTAGGAGAAAATTTTGGAAGGTTAAAGGGAGTGTTTGAGTTGGCCGAATGTGGGACTCCCCATCTTGGGAAATTTGGCCATAGAACCTTTTGTTTCATAGGAGCCAAATTCTTTTGTGACATTTCTCGGGTTTTCCTTGTTTTTATTTTTTTGGTTTCTCAATTTTCTATATTGCCAAACATATACTAAAAAGTGACCTCTCATGCTTTCTTTTTTATTTTCTCCTTTCTAGCTAAATTGGTGGGTGCCACTCAAGTATTCTATTTTTCTTTTTCTTTTTCTAGTGACCGATTCTTTGCCTTCACAGCCTGCCAAATCTGTTCATCTTTCCCTTCTTCAAAATCTCTTTCTTTTCTTCTCGTTGATGGAGGAATACTCCCAAGTCTCTCAAACCATTGAGGCAACCGATTGTTGTTTTCTTCCTCTCCATTTACTTCCTTTTCTCTCTTAAGCGAAATATATAATTCCTTTTCTCCTAAACACCTCTGGTTAAATCTAGTTTTTTTCTCAAATTCTTTTCCTTCTCAAACCCCTGTTTGCTCTCTTTCCTTTTCTATTTTCGGTTTGGTAAGCAGCCACTGCTAATTGAACGTTAAATGGGAAAAGAGGGTGCTAGTGATAAAGTGATGGCATGATGCTCTGATGGTTAAGGGTGTTCATTGCCCCAGGTGTGGCATAGGTTCAAGTCACGTTAGTCGCATTGGTTGAATGCTTGGGTTTTCTCAAAACCTTGACTGATGGTGGTTATGTGGAAATCAAGCTTACAAATCTTTGATTCTATTCATAATTGAAGCCTTTTGATATTTTCAACATGACACACCAAATTCGACTATAACATCTAGGCCAGGTTTGGGGTGTTACAAATGCAATCTGGGTTATTGTCGACAGATTGACTAAATCGACTCATTTCATTCCAGTACAAACAGACTATTCGCTTGAAAAGTTAGCTGAGTTGTATATCTCTGTGGTTGTAAGATTACACGGAGTACCTATTTCTATTATTTCGGATAGAGATCCGAGATTCACATCGAGGTTTTGGAAGAAACTATAAGATGCGCTGGGTACAAAACTACATTTTAGTACCACATTTCACCCGTAAATGGATGGTCAATCCAAGCGAGTTATACAGATACTCAAGGATATGTTGAGATATTGCATTCTTGAGTTCGAAGGTACGGGGGAAAAATATTTTTCTTTGATTGAATTTGCTTATAACAACATTTTTCAATCTAGTATTAAAATGGCACCATACGAAGTTTTATATGTAATAGTCTAGTTTTGACCCTAGTTAGAATAGTAGTTTCGGGACCACATAACCGAGTCAGAAAAATATTTAAATATTATTTTTCGTGATTATGGTATGTGAATTAGCATGTGTGAAAGTTTCGACTGAAAATTTAATTGTTTGTGTGCTTAATTTCATAAAAAGACCTAATCGCGTAAAATGTAAAAGTTGCTTGCTACTTGTTAAAAGTGCCTATTTGACTTGGCTTTGTAAATGAGAGGTCCTTATGTAGTTATTAGACCATTGGTTTAATGAATGTACAAATATGGACAATAGTTAGTAGAATTATAATGATATAGATAAGGTTAAAATTGGTATTTAGTAATTAAATTATGTTAAATAAAACAAATGCATGAAATAAGCCATTAGTTCATCTTCTTGGCTGAAAATCACAAAGGATATTAGGGTTGGAAGAGCTTTCATATTTGCCACTTTGATTTAGTGATTAAGGTATGAGTTTTGTTCGGTTTTTCATAATTTCTATGTTTTTGTGATCGTTGTCAGGTGCTCTAGCTAGCCCATGCTTAAATTCATGAAATTGTTGATGATTTGGAAATGTGCCATGGATTAATTCATGAACTTGGTGATGTTATATGTTGAAATATGAAAGCTTGATGTTGGGTTTACATGTTTTATCTTTGGATTTTTTAATGAATTTGAGTAATTTGGGCTAAATTGTAAAAATGTTATTTTGAGGGACTAAAATGTGAAAGAAATGAAATTTATAGACTTGTATGAGAGATATGAAATTTTGGCTAAGCTTGTGTATAAGCAAATTATGTGTATTTTGTGATTTTGTGAATTAGGGACTAAAGTGTCGAAATGTGAAAATGTGAGGGCTAGTTTGCAAAATGCCCTAAATATGTGTCTATGGATTGTTTTGAATGATTTGGTGAATAAATGGGTTGATTTTGAATAAATATAGATCAAGAAAAGAGGAATTCAGACTTAGACCGAGGGAAGTCGAATATTATAGAGTAAACAATCCGAGTCGACAAATTTCGAGTACGAGGTAAGTTCTTATGCAAAATACGATGTTATAAGTATTTTTTGACACTTTGATTATACATGGATTATATATATATTTGGTTTGGATTAATACAATGGTAAATCAATGGTATTTGGTACTAAGTGTGCAATTTAAACTAGCTTCGGTTATATGAGGCACTAAATGTGTGGTATCGATATACTTTCGGTTAATTAAGATGGCACTAAGTGTGCGAAATCATTCTAGCTTCAGCTAACCTTTAAAGCACTAAGTGTGCGGATGTTTGAATCAATAGTAATTCACAGAGAGTCTTAAAATATCCGAAAGGAAGGTGAGAATGAAAATTAATAAGTACAGAAGGTTTAGGTATGTACGATACCTATGTGCTAGATGATATTATGTATGTGAAGTTCATTGAATTGGTATGAACATATGAATTGTGTTGACATAGAATTGGTAGATGATTTGAGAAATTATAAATACTTATGTATTGATGTTTCATATTTTATAATTGTTTATGAATTTTGGTACGAGCTTACTAAGCTTTTGAAAGCTTACTTTATTTGTGTTTGCATTGTATAGATATCAAAGCTACTGTAAGCTCAAGGATCATTGTGGATCGTCACCACACTATCTGTAATATCCCAAATTAGGGCCTAATCGGAATAGTGGTTTCGTGACCACAAATTCGAGAAGTTCTATGCATAAAGTGCTTAATTTGAAGTTAGGGACTAAATTGAATAAGTTGCAAAATTTGCATTCTAGAAGTTTCTAGTATAAAATTGCTTTGAAATATTAATTAGGAGGTCTTAAATAGCAATTTAACCAATTTCTAAGTTTATGGACAAAAATTGGACATGGATGGAATTTTTGGGAAGTTTAGTAAAAAGGGCATTTTGGTCATTTAGGGGTAAAATGAATTTAAATACAAAATTAAAAGCCAATTTTGTTCATCTTCTTCACCATGGACGTGTATACCAAGGGAGACTCCATGGTTAGGGTTTCCAAGCTTCCAATCTCAATTATGAAGGAAATCGAGATTCGGGCTTAAATCGAAAAAATACAAGGTTATGGACTAAAATGGTAAATTGTCATTTCTGGATCGAGGTAAGTTCGTATGATAATAATAATGCAATGTTATGTTTGAATTATATTTTTTACTATTATTGCATATATTGTATGATTTAATATATTGGAAAAGTTGATGGAATGGTGTTTATGATGTGGAAATATGACATGAAAGAATGTTACATGAAATGCAAGAAAATGATGATACATGACAAGTGATATATAAAATATGTGATATATGTTATGTAAATTCTTAAAAGCTGATTTGATATTTGAGTTGTGTCTTATTATACTATGAATGGACAATTGGTACTATGGATAGTGAGATCGACACTTCGAGTAAGTTCGTACATAAATAATCTATCGATTCTTTTTATGTTATTATATTTTGATATCATATGAAATGTGGCTGCCTATCAAATGGTTATTTGATGTAAGTTATGAATTTAAATTGATTACGGACAATTTAGTAAAATGTTGAAAAGTGAGGAATTTCCCGGTTGAACCTTCGGAATAGAAACGATACAAATGAACTATTGTGAGGTCACGTGTGTAGTACTAAGTGCAGGCTACTACGTGTACTGGATAATTGGTCGCATGTGTAGTACTAAGTGCAGGCTACTATGCGTACCAGATAGCTTCGGCTACAAGTGTGGAAATGGGAAAATGTGCAGGCAATTGTGTATCTGTTATTATTCCGATGAGTTCAATGGGAAATCGATTAAATGAAAATACATGTGAAAGTGATTATGTGATGAAAAAGTGCAAGTATATGTTTATTTGAATTTATGAGCAATATGCTCTATATTTGAGCGAAACTCGATAAAATGGAATGAATTAAGTGACTTGTGTAGAAGTGAACTTTAGTAGTAAAATAGTGTTGAACAGCAGCAGTGCATGACTTTGAAAATTTACCAAAAATTGTGTAAGTTGAATTAAATTTCAAAAAACTTATGGAATTAAATATTAATGAGTCAATTTCATATAAAAGAAACAGGGGGAGCAAAAGACTTATATATTATGTGATATTATAATTTTTGTGAGACAGTGTCAGAATAAATTTCAGATCCCCTATTCTGACTTTAGAAATTCACCATCAATTGTAAAACAATTATTAAGAGTCATACCTTACATACATGGATTCTGTATTGAGTATATTTTTAAGGTAAATAAACGGAATGATCGTTGAAATTCTGTACAAGGAGAAATTTGGTTTGTAGTACACAGGGGTTAGAGTAGTCATACCCTGAAACAGGGGAAACTTTAATGACTAAACTGTACTAATTGAATAAACCAAAAATTCTGGAAATTTTATGGGAGAAAGATATATGAATCTAGTTTCAAGTAAAATTAACGAAACTAAATTTGGAGTTTTGTAGCTTCAGATATGAATGATTTAGTTACTGTAACTCGATAACACAGCTTAACCTGAACATGTGTAATTGTACAATTATAGTGTTTTATCTTGAAAAGCATGACAGTAATTGATTATTATTTTCGTATGAACTTACTAAGCGTAAAGCTTACCCATCCTCTCCATTTCTTTAGTATTGGCAGGTCGGCTCGGGGTTGGAGATCGTCGGAGGCAAAATCACACTATCAAACTATCATTTTGGGAGAATTAATTCAAATATTAGAAATATCAAGTGAGTGGCATGTATAGGAAGTTGGTTTGTGATATGTATTTTTATTATGATTTTGACCATACGTATCAGTCTGCATTGAGTTATCGTATATGATCATGAGATGTAGTCCTTATCCATTATGGTTTATAAGTTTAATTAATCGTGCCATGTCCTATGTTTTGATGTGATGATATAGTTAGCTTTGCTTGTTATGAATGTGTTCGCAAAGTTTTGAATTAAATGAAATTTTATGGCCCAGTTTTCATCTATTTGTATTGTTAAGTCTGGTAATGCCTCGTACTCTGTTCCAGCCTTGGATAGGGGTAAGGGGTGTTACACTATCGAACCTCATTTTGGTACTTGAAAATGTATATATTAAAGTATGGCATGTATAGGCTAGTAGTTTTGAGATTATGTTTTGTGATGTATATACTTAGCCATGTGATTTGGCTAGTTTGTATTTGAACTTATAGTTTGATAATGGTATATGATATGTGATGCCATTGTGCAATTATATGGTATGTTTTGAATGACCAAAAGAAATGGCCAACGTTGAGAAGTTTTGGTAAGTTTAAGCATGAGATGAATAATGTATGTTTTGGTATTGAGATTGGCTAAAATTGGTGTGCAAATATGCTTGTTTTATTGCTTGTAGATTTGACCCAATTGGGGTGGAAAGTTGGCTAATTAAATGGCCTATTTTTTCCACACGGGCAGAGATAGGAGCGTGTGTCTCAGCCGTGTGCGACACACGGCTATGTTGCATGGTCATCTGTCCCTTGGGGTACCCTACAATTTTAAGTCAGGCTCGAGCATGGCGAAGGCATACGGGCATGTGGCTAGCCGTGTGGCCCAAGTTAGATTCGACCACGGTCAAGGCACACGGGCGTGTCTTATGGCCATGTGTGCAAGTCAGTATGTATGCCCTGTTTTGGCACAGCCTAGACACCCGGGCGTGTCTAATGCCGTGTAAGGCACACTGCTTGCTTACAGGGGCATGTGACCTGTGCATGTTTGAAAAAAGTTTAAATTTTTTAAAAAAATTGTATGTGTTCGGTTTAGTCCCAACGCCTTTCTAAAGCATGTTTAAGGTCTCGATGACCTATATAAGGGACTCTATATTGATGTTGATCTCTGATGCATTGATGATTATGAAATGAAAGTTAAATGTTCTGTTTCGTCTAGTAACGCCTTTAACCCTAGTTCGGTGATGGATACGGGTTAGGTGTGTTACATTATATGATCGGAAGTGTCGACCACCGTTGTACTGGATTGACCTTAGCAAAAATAAGATTTACGGGGTCGATCTGATTAGAGAAGCAGAAGAAAAAGTAGAAGTGATCCGTGATAGTTTGGAAGTAGCGTCAGATCATCAAAAATCATATGCAGACTTGAAACGAAATGATATTGAGTTTCAGCTCGGGGATCGAGTGTTTTTTAACAGTATCTATATGGAAGAAAATACTTCGATTGGGTCGTAAAGGAAAATTGAGTCCGAGATTCATCGGGCCGTATGAGATTATTGAGCAAGTTGGACCAGTGGCTTATCGTGTAACACCCCGGACCCGAGACCGACACCGGAGTCGAACACGAGGTGTTAACAGACTTTAAACCCCTTATAAAAATATTTCCCAGACACTGCCCAATCTGCGTACTAGTCGCTTTAAAAATCATATCTTGAGTTTCACAACTCGAAAACCAGTTTCGTGATTTTTCCCTGAAACTAGACTCATATTCCCATCTACATATTTTTTTCTAGAATTTTTGGTCAGGCCAATTAGTACAGTTTATTAGTCAAATTCTCCCATGTTACAGGGATCGACTACACTGACCTTTGCGCATTACGACTTGGATATCTCCCTGCACAGAGCTTCAATACTGATGCCGTTTGTTTCTATGGAAACTAGACTCAGAGAGGAATCTATACATATATGGTATGACTCATAATTATCTCTGGTTAATTTATAATGAATTTCCAAAGTCGGAACAGGGAATCCAGAAACCGTTCTGGCCCTGTCTCACGAGAACCTGAATATCTCTTAACATACTGTCCATATGATCGTTTCGTTACTTTCATATGAAAATAGATTCATCAGGGTTCGTTTACATAATTTATTCACTATTTAATTCCATTCCTACTATTTTTAGTGATTTTCTAAATCTACATCACTGCTGCTGTCAGCATCTGCCTTTAAGGTAGACTTTACCTATTTCATAGTTTCCATGATTCAACTAGCCCTTTTAGCATGAGTAGCACAAATGATGATGGTGATTAACCATTCCCATGGCCAATCCTTGTCAAGCATATTCACACTAAATGATTATAACATTATACTCAAACATATATAAGCCATTTTCGCATGGCTAACCAAAATTATACAAGTCCAAAGGGTCCATGACCCACAACAAACGGGTAGTCCTATACATGCCATATCCAGAGTTCAACTAAAAAAGTACCAAAAGAGCTTTGATAGTGTGGATGACTTCGACTTCGATGATCCCGAATCCGATAGCTAACGAACAATATCTATAAAACAGAGAGCCAAAGCAACGGGGTAAGCATTTTAAAGCTTAGTAAGTTTCAAGTAATGAAATCGGCTTTGACTAAAGTATTGCATTCACATAGCTAAATAAATCACTTTAATAATTCACATTCTCATAAGCATACTTACTTCACACTTCATCAACATATACACACACAAGGTATCAACCTATCTAAAAGCCGAAAATTCGTTAGTCGATTGAACGAATATTATTTAAAACGAATCAACTTTTTTTTTTTTTTCGAAGCACATGCAAACATACCTTATCGTTTGGGTTTATCGAGCGTATTAATTGAATTTATTGCAGCACAAAACGCTCACATTCAAACCCAAGTTTCTTCGGAATTTAGCCGGATATAACCACAAGCTCAATTGCCTTCGGGTCTTAACCCGGGTATAGCAACTCGCACGAATGCCTTCGGGTCTTAGCCCGGATATATCAACTTGCACAATTGCCTTCGGGTCTTAGCCCGGATATATCAATTCGCACAAACGCCGTCGGGTCTTAGCCCGGATATATCAGTTCGCACAAATGCCTTCGGGTCTTATCCCGGATATATCAATTCGCACAAATGCCTTCGGGTCTTATCCCGGATATATCAATTCGCACAAATGCCTTCGGGTCTTAGCCCGGATATATCAATTCGCACAAATGCCTTCAGGTCTTAGCCCGGATATATCAATTCGCACAAATGCCTTCGGGTCTTAACCCGGATATATCAATTCGCACAAATGCCTTCGGGTCTTAGCCCGGATATATCAATTCGCACAAATGCCTTCGGGTCTTAGCCCGGATATCATTCAAATGCTCATGCACACATATATCAACAATCATGACACATCCATATTTCACTTTCGTTACTAAGGCTCAAACACAAAGCATTTATTAAACCTTTCCAATTTCGGCTCAATAGCCACACACAAAGAGCATGATTTCAATTGGCTTTATAACATAGTCTCTATGCACATTCGACTATCCATCATAGTATGACTAATCATTTCAATATAATTCAAGTAGGGTCATTACTCGAAGACTTACCTCGGATGTTGTCGAACGACTTCAATGGCTATTCAATTACTTTTTCCTTCCCTTTATCGGATTTAGTTCCCCTTTGCTCTTGAGCTTAAGTTCAACAAATTTTAAAATAGTCATTAATCGACTATTCAAGTATTACTTTCAGAATAATATATATATTGATTCGACTTTCACACACATAGATTATAATAAGCTTTATAAAAATCAATAAATAATTCATTAGCAAATTTTCAATAATGTTTACAACAAAATCACATATTCACTACGAGCTGTTTTCCTGAGCAGCAGTCACTAAATTATTTATAACTGGAGCTACAAAACTCCAAATCACTTGCCGTTAATTTTCCCTGAATATAGACTCGTACATCTTCCATCCATAAAATTTTCAAAATTTTAGGCTTGGCCAATCAATACCAGATTTTTCTTAAAGTTTCCCCTGTTTCACTGTTTGACTAATCTGACCACTCTTCACTACGAATCAAATTTCTCATTTTACAGAATTCAAAATGTGTTGTATTTGATTTCATTTGAAACTAGACTCATTAAGGAGTCTAAGCATATAAATTTTATCTTATAACCATTTTTGTACAATTTATAATGATTTTCTAAAAACAGAACAGAGGATTATAGTGTCATTCTGCGCTGTCTCACACAACTTTAAGTATCTCATTATCGGAAATTCCTTTGCTTACCCGGTTTCTTTTATAAGAAACTAGACTCATTAAGCTTTAATTTCATGTCTCATTCAGCCTCTAATTCAAATCCATAAATTTATGGTGATTTTCTAAAGTCACGTTACTGCTGCTGTCCCCAAGCAGATTATTACCATATCAAACACTAACATTTGCATTTCACCTTACTAGCTAGCTTAGCAAACCTTAATTTACTACTTCATGCCAAACCAAAGATCACATTCGGCACTTTCATCCACCATTCCACCAAGCATGTAATATTCAAACACAACCAAACTCACATTCGGCCCTAGCTCATAACAAGGTAGCCGATTCTTTTTCCTTAGTGTCTAATGCTCACCTATGATTCTTTTTGTAGTTCAAACACTCCTCTATCATCATTCACCTAACTTTAACATGAAACAACAAAACTCACCATTTCTCATCCAAATAACATGAACAACAACCATTTCTTGAACATTTTCTCATGACCGATTGCTCATGTTACCAACAAGATTCAAGATTTGAACATGGGCTAACTAAGGGACTTAGTAACTAGCTTAATACATTCAAAAATTTCCAAAAGCTACCATGCATTACATACCTTATTCAAGACTAGAAGGAGTGGCCGAATGTTTTACTTCCCCTTCCCCCTTCTTCTTAGCATTTTCGGCCAAGGATGAAGATGAAAAAGGATGAACACATTTTTTTCTCCTTTCTTTTCTTTAGCTCACGGCTAGCAAGAACATGAATGATGATCTTTTTTTTTTTTTCATTACTTTTCTTTTATTCTCTCTTTTATTTATTTTATTACTAACATTTTATGACACAAAATAACATATTTTATTTGTGCCATACTTATGCCATAATTTCAATATAAAAAAATTGCACAAATGCTTATCATGCCCATCATGGCCGGCCACTAGGTTTTAAGGTGGGAAATTTGACATGCAAATCCACCTATTTCATACTATAAGTTATTTGGCCACTATAAATTAGCCCATAGCATTTGCAAAAATTTTCACATGAGTCATTTTTCATAATTTCACTCACAATTGGCAAAATCAAAGCATGAAATTTTCACACATGCACTTTCACATGAAATAAACATAGAATATAACATCTAATTATTTTTGTGACTCGGTTTAGTGGTCCCGAAACCACTTTCCGACTAGGGTCAATTTAGGGCTGTCACATATCGGCTAGCATTGCCATTTGAATTAGAGAAAATTCATAATGTGTTTCATGTATCAATGCTTCAATGATACCGATCTGATCCTTCGCATGTTATTTCCCAACCGAAGTTGATATTTAGTCAAATTTATCGTACAGTGAAGAACCAATTCAAATCCTAGCTCGTGAGATCAAAGAGTTGAGAAATAAAAGAATAACGTTAGTGAAAGTATTACAGCATCGACACGGGGTAGAAGAAACTAGGTGGGAACCTGAGGATGCTATGAGAAAGCAATATCCAAACCTATTCATTGGTAAGATTTTCGGGGACGAAAATTCCTAGGGGGAGAGTTGTAACAGCCTGGTTTTAGATAAATCAGAACAGTGGTTTTGAAACCACAAATTCAAGGTCGTAAAATTATTTTAATATTATTTTTTGTGTTTATAGCATGTGATTATATATGTGTAAAAATTTTGTGAGCTAATTTCGTCGTTTAATAGCTCAATTTGAGAAAAATGATGTAATCGCGTAAGATGCAAAAGTTACATTCTATTTGATAAAGGTGTCTAATTGCTATCGCTTATTAAATGTGAAGTCCTTATGTTGTAAATAGACCATGGATAGTGGAAATTGACATGAATAGCCATCCATTATATGTTTTTTAAATGATATTAAATAAGATCATTTTGGTAATTGGTTAAATAAATCATAATTAAACAAAACCAAAGTTAAAAAATTGTTCATCTTTTCCATGTCCGACTGAAAAACAAAAGAAAATAAGGGTTTTGAGATCTTTGAAGGTTCGGCCCTTGTTCATCTTGACTGAGGTCTTGTGATCGATTTTTGATTATTTCTATGTTTTTGTGATCGTTGCTTTGAGTACTAGCTAGCCCATGTCTCAATTTGTTAATTTTTTGATGATTTTATGAAGTGTCATTGATGAATGCTTGAGGTCTTGAATTTTTGATGATGAAAAATGAATAATTGTTGATAGATTTTAATGTTTTGTAAAGTGATTTTTAGTGAAATTGCATAAAAGGGATTAATTTGTGAAAAGTTATAAATCTGTGGTTAAATGTGTAACACCCCTTACCCGTACCCGAGGCCGGGATAAGGTACGAGGTGTTATCGGACAAACATACAAACATTAAACTAAAATACGGGCCATAAAATTTCATTCATATTTCAAAACGTTCATTCACTTACACATAGTCCTTTATTTGAGTCTACGAAGCCCAAAACATACTTTAGAAAGGGTTCAAGACTAAACCAAGAACTTATGAAAATCTTGGAAATTTCATGCTTTAAGGCTCCACACGCCCGAGTCCCAAAGTCGTGTTCCATACAAGGCTAAGACACATGGTCGTGTCTTCGCCTGTGTGGAATATACCTAGGCTATTTTCCAAGCTTTGGTCAACCTTAATCTCTTACACACTTATACAAAATCAAAAGCATATAACATGGTATTCATTTAATGATTAAATATTCTCAATTAAACCAAAAACATAGCATTTGTATGTCATCATACATGTGTATCTCATACTCATTTTACCTTGTTTATTATAGTACCACTTATACATTTATACCAAGATTATCATCTTACCAAATATTTTCAACTTAATCATCAAGCATTCATATTTAAAACTAGATCATATCTTTATAAAATACCACAATTCAAATATGCAAAATAACATGTTTGCCTGAAACATTTCAATTCAACTCCATACCCAACAAGAATTACATTGAGACTAGTCATATATATATACATGTCATGATACATATCATTCTCGTTCTGTTTTCTTATAAACACATATCATTTATTTCATTATATCAATATTTCATATACCATAGTTTCCATCCATTCCACATATATTTATTTTCCTTCTCCTCCTCTCCATTGCACATCCTTAACGTATATAGCATTCTTGTAAATACGATTTCGCAATTTACTAATAAATGCTCACATCAAACTGTCCGCACGAGTCATAGTCACTTACTTATTTATAATTCGAGCTACAGAGCTCCAAATTAAAATCCGTAAATTTCCCCTATAACTAGAATCATGTATCTTTCAACCAAAAAATTTTCATAGTTTTTGGTTTAGCCAATTAGTACAGTTTATTCATTAAAATTTCCCCTATTTCACTTTCTGACAGTTCTGACCTCTCTTCACTAAAAATTAATTATCTCACAGTACTGAACTTGGATAATGTTCTTGTTGGTTTATCTTGAAAATAGACTCATTAGGTATTTTAAAAATATAAGTTTAAGCCTCTAATTATTTTTATCCAAAATTTTGTGATTTTCCAAAGTCAGAACAGGGGATCACGTAATCATTCTGAACCGGTCTCACAAAAACATAAATATCTCAAAATATAGAACTCCTTTTCTTGCTCTGTTTATTTTTATATGAAAATAGACTTGTTAAGCTTTAATTTTATATCTCATTCAGTCTCTGATTAAATTTCTACTATTTTTGGTGATTTTTAAAATTCACATCACTGCTACTGTCCAAAACAGTTTTATTGCTAATTCACTCTTTCACACTTTCTTTGTATTAACCTCATTTTAACATACATATCACAAATCATTTTCACCACATTTCATACATCACAAGTATAGGCCCATGATCACAAGGTCACCATAAAATCATCCTCATGTATAACTTACTTGTTTATAACCTCACCACATCCTGGTCACTTAATGAACTCATCATTCACATAATCAAGTTCCTGCACTTATTCATCACAAAACTCACAAAGCAATACATAGAGAGTCCCCGTTGAACACTTCGGATCAATCCTCGATACTTGGTGGTTTCAGCACATAGCTCCACCCATCATATAGTTCGGCTCTTTTGTACACATGGTGAACACTCAATACCACCCATGTGACCTAGCCAATTTATCTCGCAGCTCTCTTGTCTACATGGTGTCCTTCACCTGGAACCACGCATGCGACCTAGCTACATATATCCCGTAGCTCTCTTGTCTACATGGTGTACACATAGTATCACCCATGTGACCTAGCTACATCATAATGTCTTGTAGCTCTCTTGTACACATGATGTGCACTCAGCACCATACATGTGACCTAGCTACATACTATCTGTATCATCCAATCTTTTCGAAGGTTCAACTGGGATTTCTCTCTCTTTTCCAGCAATTTCACCAATCAAGTAATTTTCCATAAACATATTTCCAATATTATTATAAAATATCATAATACAAGTAATATTGATGTATTACTTACATATAAACTTACATCTCATTTAATATCAAGGCAATAACATTAAATTACACATTGCCTTATTAAAAATCATATGAACTTACAATTTCCCATAATATCCATAATCATAGAAATCACATTTATGTATGATAATTCAATGCAGTTCATGTACCATAGACATATTTTTAAATCAATTCATAAACTTGGCACCATAATCATTTAATTTAATATAATTTAATTAATTCACTAAATTTAACTTTCAAATATAAATTACAGCATTATTGCTGATTATTATCATATCAACTTACATACTTTCAACACCTTGGAAATTATAATAAATATATCAATTTTACATTGAAACACGCATAATTTAATGCTTATTATACATATGAACTTACCTCGATACTAAAACGGCCATTTTACCAACTTTCCCAATTTTCGATTTTTCTCTCATTCTAGGTTCAAATCTCATTTTTCGGGATCTAAAACATCATATTTTACTTATTTAATTAATTTACTATTTAAAACAGTCCTTAACTCAAACTTTGGGAAAATTACAATTTTGCCCCTAAACTTTTGCATATTTACACTTTTGCCCCTAGGCTCGGGAATTAAACTTCATCCCTTATTCTTATGTTTTATGACATGCTGATCACTTTTCCCTTCTATGGAAATATCAAATTCTCACTCTAACATATACTTATGACTATTAGGTATTTTTACCGATTAAGCCCTTTTACTCGTTTTAACTCAAAACTGAGTAGCACAAGTTGTCTAACATAATTTAAAACCTCATATTCTATTATAAAAAAGAAAAATAAACACATTTCACCTATGGGTATTTTTCCAAATATGAACCCTAGCTTAAATTATTGCTAGAATAAGCTTAATCAAATTACCGGGATTCTAAAAACGTAAAGAACTTGAAAAACGGGGTTATAACGGACTTACTATTGAGCTTGAAAAGCTTGAAAACCCTAGCCATGGCTTCCCACATGCTAATTTTGGTCTCCATGAGAAAGATGAGTGAATTTTGGCTTTATTTTCCCTTTTTATTTCTTTTAATTACCAAATAACCAAAATGCCCTTCCTTACTAAACTTTCAAAAATTCCATCTATGTCCACTTTTTGTCCATCACTTAGAAATTGGTCAAATTTCTATTTAAGACCTCCTAATTAATATTTCAAAGCAAATTCATACTAGAAACTTCTAGAATGCAAGTTTTGCAACTTATTCAATTTAGTCCCTAACTTCAAATTGAGCACTTTATGCATAGAATTTCTTCACGAAATTTTCACAAAATCATGCAATCATATCATAGACCTCAAAATAATCATAAAATAATTATTTCTATCTCGAATTTTGTGGTCCCGAAACCTCTGTTCTAACTAGACCCAATTTTGGGCTATTACAAAATGTGTGAAATATTGATAAATATGGGATGTTATAGAGCCTATAGAAATTCAGCTAGCTTGAGTTTAGTTGAAATTGTTGTAAATTGTGTTTTTGTGAAGTAGGGACTAAACTAAATAAATGTGGAACTTTAGGGGCTAAAGTACAAAAATGCCCAAATATGTATTTGTGAACTAAATTGAATGGTTTGGTGAATAAATGAGTTAATTTTGAATGTTTTTAGATCAAGAATGAAAGAAATCGGACATAGATCAAGGCAAGAATAAAGTACTCAACTAATCGACTAGTTTCGTCATTTTTACGTATAAGGTAAGTTAGTATATGATAAACATTGTTACAATTATATTTTTATTGCTTTAATATTGTATAAATTATATATATGAGACAACGGTTGTGTATGACAATGAATTGATTATGTTTGGCACTTAGTGTGCGTATCGAGATAGCTTCGGCTATATAAAACACTTAGTATGCGAATCGAAATAGCTTCAGCTATATATGGCACTTAGTATGCAATACTAAGATAGCTTCAGATATGAAAGGCGCTTAGTGTGTGACTTAGATTGAGGCAAGAATAAAGTACTCGACTAATCGACTACTTTCATCATTTTTACGTCTAAGGTAAGTTCATACGTAATAAACATTGTTACAATTATGTCTTTAATGCTTTAATATTGCATAAATTATATATATATCAAACGATGGTTTTGTATGATGATGAATCGATTATGTTTTCCACTTAGTGTGTGTATCGAGATAGCTTTGGCTATATAAAGCACTTAATGTGTGAATTGGAGTAGCTTCGACTATATATGGCACTTAGTGTGCGAGACTGAGATAGGTTCGACTATGAAAGGCACTTAGTGTGCGAGATTATAATAGCTTCAGCTATGCTCTGGCACTTAGTGTGTGAGATATCGAATATTTGACAGTATCACGTAAAGGTATGAGTTCGATATGAATTTGTATAGGTATGTACATATAAAGCATGAAATCCAAATAGAAGAAGTTATGAACTTGTTCATTAACACTTGAGTAAGTATGAGGAAAGTTTGTTCGTCACAATGATTTAAATATTAATTAGTATGAATTAATGATTTGTATATTATGAACTATTGAGTATATTTAGTACGAACTTACTAAGCTATGAAGCTTACTGTGTTATTTATTTATGTTTTATAGAGAATCAAAGCTAACTTAAACTCGAGGATCGTCGGGAAGTGTCATCACACTATCAATCATTTTGTTGGTATATTTGAAGCTTTGTATATATGCTATCTGACATGTCTAGTGTAACACCCCTTACCCGTATCCAAGGCCGGAACAGGGTACGAGGCATTACCAGACTTAACCATACATATAAACGAAAATCGGGCCATAAAATTTCATTTAATTCAAAACTTTTTGAACAGATGCATAGACTCATATTTACAGACATATAACGTGGCATAAATGAGTACTCACACATCCATAATCATGCAATAACATGTTATTTACTTTAAACATATTTGCTTACCATCCTGTATATAATATACATTTTTACATTAACTAGAACTAGACATGCTAAACCTTATTCTCATTTTATACCATCATAATGTAGTTACCAATTTGTCCATTAAACATCCATATTCAATGCAACATTACTCATTTCCATTTAATTCATGATCCATTGGCCTGCATTTAACTTACCTGATGTATTACCAATCATGCATAACAAACAAAGCTAACTATATCATCACATCAAAACATAGGACATGGCATGATTAATTAAACTTATAAACCATAATGGATAAGGACCGCATCTCATGATCATGTATGATAACTCAATGCAGACTGATATGTATGGTCAAAGTCATAATAATAATACATATCACAAACCAACTTCCTATACATGCCACTCACTTGATATTTCTAATATTTGAATTAATTCTCCCAAAAATGATAGTTTGATAGTGTGATTTTGCCTCCGACGATCTCTAACCCCGAGCCGACTTGCAAATAAATCAAGCTTGGGAGTTTGAACAAACCTTAACCATGGCTGCTACTGGTAGAAATGTTTGAATGAAGAGGATGATAGCTAATTTGGCTTATTTCCCTTTTTAATTCTTTTAATTATTAGTTTATTAAAATACCCCTAACTTAAAAATATTTTATTACACCCATTTCATGTCTATTTTTGTCCAGCAATTAACCAATGGTCTAATTACCATTTAAGGACCCTTAATTTAAAATTTCATAACAATTGGACACCTCTAGTATGTAGAACTCAACTTTTGTACTTTTTACGATTTAGTCCTTTTGATTAAATTAAGTGCACGAATGTCAAAATTTTCGAACAATATTTTCACAAAATTATTCTGTGAAATCGAATGCCATAAAAATATAATAAAAAAATAAAATTTTTTGGTCCCGAAACCACTGTTCCGACTAGGCCCAACATTAGGGTGTTACATATAGGCTAGTGTCATCTTGGTATATTTTGAGTTATGGTATTAGCCATGAGATTTGGGTTGTAAATGTTGGTGTATATAATGCATTGTATGTTGGCTAGTTTTGGTATGTTTGCCATAGCTGTTGATATAGCCAAATGGTTGTTTATTTGGTTAATTAGTAGTTGATGTATTAATGCTTGGAAGGTTGGCTTATTGTGGTTTGATTTTGATATGATGATATGGTGAAATTTGTGTCATGGTATAGATGATAATTTGATGCGTAAATGCATTTAGTCATTACGAGAAATTGATGATTGTGGCATATTGATTGGTATGTTTTTTAATATAGAATTAAGTAGTTGAAATGGTTGAATATAGATGGCATGACATGTGTATGAATTGGCATGTTTTGGCTACCTATATATGTGTTGAATTGGTACCAATTTGGTTACTTTGTGTGCATGAGCAAAGGGTGGCAAATTGGCTTTACAAATGGCCTATTTTTGTTTACACGGGCATGAGCCTTAGCTGTGTGCGACACACGGCCACGGTTATGCTGCACGGCCGTGTATCCCCTGGGGTACCCTTTCGAATTAAAGTTAGTATACCTTACAGGTTTGAAAAGGCCTAGACACATGAGCGTGTCTAATGACCATGTGTGGCACACGGGCTGGCACATGGGCGTGTGGCCGGCCATGTGTTGGATAGGTTTTATATATAAATGCAGAAATGTATGTGTTATGTATGTGAATGATGTGTATTGATTAGTAATTGTAACACCCTGAATTTGGGCCTAGAAGTTTTGGGCCTTGAGCATGGGAGCGGTTGAAGGCAGCTTATAATATTCTGTTGTGCATGAAAATTTCGTAGTTGAAGGCTTGTTTTAGTGGTTAAGTGTGCTGAGAAGTGTTGGAGAAGTCCTGGGTTCAAACCTGGACTCTAGCAATAATTTTGGTTTAAGGTGAATCAAACCCTAGGTGTAGTAGGTAGGCCTTAAGAATATTGTTGGAGAAATTGTGACACAAAAAGCCTTGTGGCTTAGTGGCAAGTAGCGTGTGGAGCATTTAAGGGGAGGCATGGGTTCGAATCCCATGGCAAGCAAAGAGCATTTATTTTTCTAACAGGGGGCGGCAAGAGTTGGTGTTGAATTTAAACTCTGATGATGGAGGGATCCCACATCGGGAAGCTAACATAAGAGTGGATGCGAAGCTGGCTTTAAATAGAGAGAACCATGAGGAGAGTAAGGTACCTTTCTTGGCTAATCTCTTTCGCTTTATGGCGTGCTCGTTTGGGTTGGGCATCGGCTAAGAGTGCTCGGAGCGTGGATTAACTCCAGTCTCCAATTAGGTGTGTATTTCTCACTACTCTAGCTGTAGGATGGCTACTTCGGGCCGCGATGGGCCGAAAGGGGCCATGTGGGCCCAATGGGCTTACGGGCCCAATTGGATAAGTTGTTTGATTGTGTAGTAAATATTGGACTAGGCTAGGTGAATCTCATATTTGTGGCTAGATTTGGGCTAAAAGGGCCACACGAGCGTGTGGGCCCATTTGGGTTGAGAAAGGGCTTTAGGCCCATTCGTATTCTTATCCCTGTTTAGAATACCTTAGTTTACCAAATTATCAAAATACCCTTGGTTTGTAAAATTACCAAAATACCCTTGGTTTACAAAATTATCAAAATACCCCTGGTTTGTAAAATTACCAAAATACCCCTGATTTGTGAAATTACTGAAATACCCTCGACCTGTAAAATTATTGAAATACCCTCGACTTGTAAAATTACCAAAGTACCCCTGATTTATAGAATTACCGTTTTACCTTCGATTTACAAAATTACCGAAATACCCTTGTAGGGTAGAAATACCGAAATACCCCTATAGGGTAGAAATATCGAAATACCCCTGTAGGGTAGAATTACCGAAATACCCCTGTAGGGTACAATTACTGAAATACCCCTGTAGGGTAGAATTATCGCAATACCCCTATAGGGTAGAATTACCGAAATACCCCTGTAGGGTAGAATTACTAAAATACCCCTGTAGGGTGGAATTACCGAGATACCTTGTGGGGTAAAATTACCATTTTGCCCCTAAGGTGTTAAATGACTGTTTTGCCCTTGTGGTCAAGTGACTAACTTGGACTGTGTGGTTGACGAATTTGATTGTGAATATATGTTGGTATATGAATGACTTGACTGTGATTGTTTGATTCAAATATGGGCATGACATTCTGTATACATGACATGTTGCATGGGTTGGGATTTTGTATGGAGGAAGATCTGATCTGTTAGGATCGCATGGTTGCTTGACGACTGTGGATACACGGAAGGCTTAAGAGCCGTATATTCGTACTGATTTGATAAGGTCGCACGGGTCGCCCAAGACGACTGTGGACCGATCAATGGCTGAGTGCCGATCATATTTACCCGAGGCTGTGTGCTGACTATATTACCGTCGCTGATGGCTATGTGCCTAACATGATACAGCTACCGATGGCTTAAAGCCTTCTGATTATGGCTTTGTGTCAACCTACATATGGCTCTGTGCCAACCTGATTATGGCTGTGTGCCAAACGTATTTGCCTAAGGCTATGTGCCAATATATGGTTATTGACGACTCTGTGTCGATCACATTTACCTAGGGCTGTGTGCCGGTTATGTTACTCTAGTTGATGGCTATGTGCCTAACATAATGCAGTTATCGATGGCTTTGTGCCATGTATTCTGTTAAGTGGCTTTGCCACATTATCTGTTTCTGGTGGCTATGCCACAAATATCTGTTCTGGTGGCTCTGCCACAATATCTGTATCTGGTGACTCTGTCACAATATCTGATAACTGAGCAGCAATGCTGCAACTGTGGAGTGTAGGGCTGGGTGGGTTGAGCTATTCCCCACATAGAGTGTAGGGCTGGTACGGGTGGAGTGTAGCGGTTGGTTATAGGCTGGATTGGGTTGGGATTGCATTCACATTTTGATTTTTGATTCTGTTACCTGATACTGATTTTGATTTTGATTCTATTACCTGATACCGATTCTGATTCTGATTCTGTCACCTAATTCTGATTCTGATTCTGATTCTAGTTCTGATAATGTTTCTTATTCTATAATAGATTAAAGCCCATCTGGTACTATCTGTTATAATGGGCTAAGGCCCAATTGGTATTGAAACTGTAAGTAAGACTGGGGCCAGACTTTTAATTCTTTTATATGACTGACTGTTCCTTTTATAGTAGGGGATTTCACACTGAGTTTTCGTAAACTCACCCCGTTTATTAACCTTTCAGGTAATTTCCAGCCTTAGACGGATCGAGGCTGCGAGGGGCTCGGAGGAAGCCACACACACTGTTGATGTTACAATTTTGATTATTACTTTTAAATGTTTTTATATGGGTTGTAGTAAAGGCGTTCTAATTTTCTGGATTTCAAATTTAGAATTTTATTTATTGCTCTTATAATTGCTAGTATTAGAACACGGTTTTCCAAAGCAACTACTGTTATTCAAAACATCACATAACCGTAATTGTTTTTAAATTAAGCTTCCGCAACTGCCAGGAATTTTACAAAGTTGTTAAGAATGTGATTCAGCTGAGGTTTTCTAACGAGGTTTAAAAAGGGTATAAGTTTTTAATTATTCAGAAGGGTTTTTAATGGAAACATGGTTTTCGAAAAACACTTCAATGTGACACGCCAGATTCGAGCCAAACTTCCAGGCTGGGTTTGGGGTGTTACAGTAATGCTCATAACCCTATTCCGATGTCAGATACGGGTTAGGGTTGTTACAATAGATCTCCTTTATTAACAAGTAATTCATTTGTAAATATTTTTAAAGTTTTATACTAAGTTTCAAAATATACCAACATGAATCATAGTTTGTATGTATGTCACAACCACAGATAACATTCTTAATTCAACATAATTTCTTATCAATCAAGCAAACAATCATAAGGCTTATTTATGATCTTCATATCTTGAACTTAGTACTTCCTCTCCACTAATGTAGGTGACATAATCATCAAATTGGGGCTTGGTTAAAGGTATGGATTTTTAAGAGATGAGACATTTCGGTTTCAAAATCTTAACCCTTAACTATCTTGGATTTCTCGAAATATAGTCTTTTTCTTTAAGTGAACCTTTGGAACACCCCAAACTTCTTTTGAACTCAAGCTCATACATTTTTCCTTTTTTGGAGACTGAGCAAACTTTTCTTCATTCTTCTTTTATCTTTTTTTTTTGGCATGAGCACATACATCTTTTTGAAAATTTTCTCAAATGTTGATAACCAAGACAACTTTAGTTAAGATGGGTGCACAAAATTAGGATAACTTAAAAATATGGTAATATGGCTTATAATGTAGGTTCATTGCAATAAAGAAGCCTTTAAGCTCAAAATTACAGTTTCAAGGGTCTAATATCATAGGGTTGGCTTGAAAAGGCTCAAACGATCCAAAGAAATAGTGGCTATATCATTTTAGATTTTTGTGTCCCCTAGGATTTCGCCTCAAGAAAGTTACTAGGTGAATTCTAAAGATATAAACCTTCATGCATGTCTAATCTCAAGAAACTAAGTTTTCGTGGAAAACATTACTAAGGCTAAGATCATACAAGCATTCCATTATTCATGATAACATACTTTCACTCAGATAAAATCATCATTCATACTTGCATACAAACTATCTCATTAACAAAAAATTTCTCCAAACATTCATTTATTAAAACATACTTATGAAAGAAATGATTGAAACATACTTGAAAATTTTAAAAATTTGAGAAATTTAATTTAAAAATTTGAGCAATTTATTTGCCTTATCGCTTTTTAAAAAGAAGAAACGTCCTTATTGCAAGAACAAAGTAATGAATGAAAACTGAACACCATGTAGGGTTGAAAAGAAAGAGAGTTGAGTCATTAAAACTGTTTAAATACCAAATATTTCCTAATAACCCAATCCTATCATTCCCATTACCACATTACTTAGCCTTTTTTTTCTAAGTTTATTCATGCTTGTTATGTTTTATTCTACAGAAATTAAATCTCAATTACAAAAGAAATAAATTCCTAAATACCTAAAAATAATTAAATAAATCAAGACAAGAATCCCTCCTTTTTATTTTTTCTGACTCATTGCCCTTGTCTTTTTTAGCTCCATCTCCGCTTGCATAGTCATTATCTTCCGTTCATGTCTTAAAGATAGCATCTGGGAACTCAGGAAAAAAAGTATTAGAGATATTCTTTAAAGTATTTCGAATTGAGTCATCTCTAATTTTTTTTCATATTTCCAATAAGTTTGTTGTTGATTGTGCATGAACTTGCACATATCCATCATAATTGACAACTTCAATTTCTTTGAAGCACTTACAGAAGTTGGCATTAGAGTTGTAAATTCAGGTTCAACACTTAGCTTGACTGTTTCTTTTTCAGGCTCAACCTCTAGTTTAGAGGTTGCAAATCCTTCAACTAATTTAGGATTGTTCGGTTCCTAGTTAGATTCTTCTTCTTCAGTGTCTGTAACTGAATTAGCTTCTATTTTAGTTTCCTTTGTTGACTCCTCGATATGTGGCTCAGTTGGGTCTTCTTCCTCGCCTTGATTCAGCTTATGCACCTTTTCTACTAACCTTTCAAGATCATTATTTGTAATGCACTCTTGAACATATTGCCCCTTCAAATGTGCTTGTGTTTTAACATGGGCCCTTAAGCAAAGTGAAGTGATTAATGATGGGAAACAAGCACTTCCTATATTCTTTTTAGCATAATCATGAATCTCCTTGAGAATAATTTTCCCAACATTAATGGACTTTTCTGTCAAGATTGCACACAACAAAAGCATTCGTTCCATTGAGATGGTGGAACTATGTGAGATAAGCATAAAACTGTAGCGAACAAAATGAAACCATACCTTTGCTACTGGTTTTAGGTATTTCGTTTGAAAAGAATAGCTCCTATACTTTCTTATAATCTATTGAGATCCCGTATTTGTCATAACATCAAGCACTTGTTGAAGAAAATCCCAATTGATATTTTTCATCATCGGGTAATACTCATCTTCTTCAACATTAGGTAAGTTAAACAAATCATTGATGGAATTAGAAGTAAGAGGTACCTTTTTCTTTCGAAAGATGACCTCAGTAGCATCTTGCATAGTCAAACTAGCATAGAATTCTTGAACTAGTTCATCATCGAGAACTGAACAGGCATCACAAAACTGTTCCCACTTGAGAGCGTTGATTTTCTTTCTAACTGGTATAGGAACAACCATCAAATCATGACTCTTCAAGTTTAAACCTTTTTTTCTGGCATCATAGGTTGATGCTTGAAGATTGAATCAAATCTCTCTTTCACTTCTTCATCGATCAAAATCAGGTTTTCAAGAGTAGTATTTGAAGATCTAGTTCGCTCACGAGACATGGTATCTTTTCTTAAGAATTTGGCAAAGTTTCTGCACAAAGGGGAAAAGAGAAATTGGCAAGGTGGGTAAGGACTTGCTACGATAAAAATCTTGTGACAACAAAGATGGTGCGGCAGAAACAATAGCATGCGACAACAATGACAGTGTGCAGCAGCAACATTGGTGCTTCGGCAATCTTCTTGCTGCGGTAATAGGTGACTTCGACAAAAAGGGAAGAAAGACTGGGGTTTCTTTCGGGAGTTAGGCTAGTGGCACAAGAGGGAGATTGAAGGATTTTTAGAGTTAAGCAATTTGCTTTGAGGGATATGAAAAATAGTAGAATGAAGAGGAGTTTATATAGGGAAGAATTAGGGCAACATGTAGCGAAAATTTAGCTACATTAGGGTTACTTGGGCAGCAAGTAATAGGAGTGGCGGCAGAGATGGGTTTTTTCCTCCTTTTTGCTATCTTGGGCCTCAAACTTGGACTGTATTTATAAACTTACTAAAAAAACTTGATTAGTACTTGGGCCACATTTGACCCCCTTTATTAACATAAAAATTTAAAATTTAAACAAAACAAATGAAACTTAAAAATTTTAAATCTTAATTCAAAAATTTCTTCTTAACAAATTACATTAAATTAATTCCTAAGAAAGGTTGGAGGGGTCACAGTGGTCCCTCTTAAGTTCCAATCTCCTTAGATAGAATTAACTAAATGTAATAAGTTAGGAAAATAAGTTCTAATTATTTATTTATTTACAAAACGAATTCATAGAAAATGGAGGGTCTTTGATTACACGGTTCACTCTTTCAACTTGCCCATTAAACTAGGGGTGATAGGCAGTAGCAATCTTGTGCTTCACATCACATTTGTCAAGCAACCATTTAAGCCATTTGTTCACGAAGTGAGAACCTTCATCACTAGTAATAGCCCTTGGTGTTCCAAATCTTGTAAACACATGCTTATGTAGGAATCGCATGACTACCTTAGCATCATTTGTAGGGTATTCTTCAACTTCAACCCATTTGGATACATAGTCCACAGCAACTAAGATGTATTTGTTCCCATATGAAGAAGGAAATGGGCCTAAGAAGCCAATGCCCCATACGTCGAATAATTCAATCTCCAAAATTTTTGTCAAGGGTATCTCATTCCTCCTTGATATATTTCCGGTCCTTTGGCATTTATCACAGTTCTTCACATAAGCATAAGCATCTTTAAATAGTGTAGGCCAAAAGAAACCTACTTGCAAAATCTTTACTGCAGCCCGTGAACCACCAAAGTGTCCCCCACTTGGAGATGAATGTCAATCATACAAGATCTTAGTAATCTCACTTTCAGCTAAACACTTTCGAATTATATTATCTTCACATTGTTTAAACAAAAATGGATTCTCCCAAAAATAATACCGACTATCATGAAGGAATTTTTTCCTTTGTTGGTATGTCATTTCTCGAGGAATTATTCCACATACAAGATAATTGGCAAAATTAGCAAACCAAGTGTTTCATGAATTCAACCTACCTCAAATAAGTGTTCATCTAGGAAATTCTCGTTGATAGGCACACATGATCGAGTTACCTCGTCTTGTTCCAACCTCGACAGATGATCAGCTATTTGATTTTTGACACCTTTTCTGTTTTGGTTCTCAAGGTCAAATTCTTGGAGTAAAAGTTTCCAACAAATTAGCCTCAGTTTTGCATCTTTCTTCACGAGCAAGTATTTAATGGATGCATGGTCAGTAAATACTGTAACTTTGGTACCTCTAAGATATGAGCGAAATTTTTCAAAAGAAAAAACTATAGCAAAGAGTTCCTTTTTAGTTGTCACATAATTGAGTTGGGCTCTCGTCAAAGTTATACTTGTATAGTAAATAGGGTGATACACTTTGTTTCTTCTTCGACCCATCATAGCTCCAATGGCATAATCACTTACATCGCACACTAACTAAAAATGTGAGATCCACTCAAATGTAACGAATATTGGGGCTGAGATTAATAATTTTTTTGATCTTCAAAAGCTTCCAAACATGCTTTGTTGAAATCAAACACTATATATTTCTCTAACAACAAACATAACAGTTTAGAAATTTTCGCGAAATCTTTGATAAACCTTCGGTAAAAACCGGCATGGCCTAATAAACTTCTGACTCCTTTCACATTATTCGGGGCTGGTAATCTTTCAATTAGTCCACCTTTGCTTTATCAACTTCAATTCCTCTCTTTGAGATTTTATGCCCTAAGCCAATCCCTTCCTTAACCATAAAATGGCATTTTTCCTAGTTAAGAATAAGATTCGTCTCTTTGCATCTCTTCAGTACCTTAGCCAAATTACTCAAACAAATATCATAAGTGTTACCAAAAACAGAAATATCATCCATGAAAACCTTAACAAAATTTTCAACCATATCAATGAATATTACCATTATGCATCGTTGAAATGTTGCAGGTGCATTGCATAAACCAAAAACCATTCACCTAAAAGCAAACGTACCGTATGGACAATTAAAGGTTATTTTATGTTGGTCTTCCGGAGCTATAACTATTTGGTTATATCTCAAATAACCATCTAAAAAATAATAGAACTCATTACCTATTAGTCGATGTAGCATCTGATCCATAAAAGGCAACGAAAAATGGTCTTTCTAAGTGGCTTTATTCAATTTTCTGTAATCAATACAGATTCTCAAACTAGTAATATTTCTCGTTGGAATCAACTCGTTACCTCATTTTCAACAATCGTGATTCCACCTTTCTTCGGCACATACTACACTGGACTTACCCACAAACTATCTGAAATAAGATAGATGATTCTTGCATCTAACCATTTGATCACTTCCTTTCTCACAACTTCTTTAATAATAGGATTGAGCCTCCTTTTCCCATCTATTTGACCTCTTTCAATTTTATGCATGCAAAAAGGACTTATACCTCGAATATCAGCTATGGTCCAACCATTTGCTTTCTTAAATTTCTTTAGAACAGTAATTAGTTGCTCCTCTTGATCTTTTGTCAGTTCTGCTGAAATAATCATAGGCCAAGTGTAACAGTCACCTAAATAAACGTATTTCAAATGGGAAGGAAGTACCTTTAGTTCGAGTTTAGATGGTTCTTAAATTGAAAACTTGGGTTGCACAAATTCTCTAACTTCTAACTCCAACGGTTCAAATCGTGTGGATTGAATAAAATTGCTCAGATTGGCTTCTATCAAAGCCATGTTTTCTTCACCCTCTTCATCCTCCAAAGGGTCAAGATCTAAGGCTTTCTCCAATGAATCTTCTTCAATATTTCTTTCCATAGAAACCTAGGTTTCTATCTCTTCCATAACTGAACATTCTTCTGTTAGATTGGGAAATTTCATCGCTTTAAGAATGTTAAAGGTTACCTGATCATCTTGAACTCGTATAGTGAGTTCACCTTTCTACACATCAATTAACGCTTTTCCCGTGGCTAAGAAAGCTCTCCCAAGGATGATCGACACTTCCTTATCTACTTCAAAATCTAAGACAATGAAATTAACAGGAAAAATAAATTTATCGACTCTTACCAAAACATCCTCGATCTTTCCCTTGAGATGTGCTAAAGATCGATCTGCTAGCTGAAATGTCACAGTTGTAGGTCTTACTTCACCTATCCCTAGCATCTTGAAAATAGACTTAGGCATCAAGTTGATACTCGCTCCTAAACTACACAAAGCTTTACCACAGTAAGATTCACCAATGTTACAGGGTATAGTAAAGCTTCCTGGGTTTTTCAATTTCAGTGGCAGTTTGCTCTGTAAGAACGCACTGCACTCCTTTGTCAAGAAAACAATCTTATACTCACTCAGTTGTTTCTTCTTGGATAGTATATTCTTCATAAACTTCACACATTTGTTCTAAAGGCTCCACCAATGGAATATTGATTTGTAATTGCTTCAGAACATCCAAAAACTTCTTAAATTGCACCTCTTATTTTTGCTTGTGTTGCTGCAATCTTTGTAGATATAGAGGTGATGGAACTTTTGATTGAATCGGATAACTCTTTTGAGTAGGTAAATCTGCATCCAAAGAAGATGTTACAGTATTTGAATTCACTAAGTTAGGATTTACCCTATCAGTCTTTGTAGATTCTGACTCTTTTGGTGTAGGAATTTCAATAGTTGGTTGATTCTTTTCAACGGGCTTATCTTTGTCAGCAATCAATCAGGGTTCCAGAATTTTACCACTTCGCAATGTCATTGCCTTGATATGTTCTTTACCCAAATTTCTTGGATTCTTAGTATCACTCGACAAGGTTCCTTGCGGTCTATTACAAAGCTCCATAGCTAACTGACCCATTTGGTTTTCCAAATTTTTCAATGTCGCTGCTTGGTTTTGGATCAAAGCATCATTCTTTGCCATGTACGCTTTCAACAAGTTCTCCAAACTGTTTGATGCCTCAGCTTGAGGTGGTATTGGAGCTTCTTGATTAAACCCTTGAGATTCGTTGATTCTATCCTGCAATAAGTTGTTGTTCGGTCCATTTTCTTGGTTGCTCCAAGAAAAGTTTGGATGATTATGCCATGAAAGATTGTAGAAGTTGGACTGGGGTCCTTGTCCACTCCTATTTTGATGTTGGTTCCCTGCATATTACAATGACTCGAGAATTTGATGGACAATTCTCAAAAGAATGACCTTCCCCACGGTACATATAGGAAACTACTTCAAACGGACTTGGTGGTTGAGCTGCAAAATTAGCACTATTAGTGGTAAAATGTTTTAACATAGAGAAAATAGACGATACCTGAGCTAATAACGAAGTGAGGGCATCAACTTCATGAACTCTGACTACAAGTGTTCCTGAAGCTATTTGATATTTTGGCTATTAATAGTTATTACTCGCGATCCTCTCGTAGACAAAATTGCACCATTCGTAGAAACATCTACCATCAATCTTATATGTGCATTGAGACCATTATAGAATGTCTCCAACTGGATACAATGAGGAATCCCATGATGAGAACACTTACGAAGTAACTTTTTGAATCGCGCCCAAGCCTCATACAAAGACTCGTCATCCAATTGTTGAAAAGTTGTGATCTCGTTCCTCAACTTAGCGTTTTTGCTAGGTGAAAAATACTTAACCAAAAATCGCTCTGCTAATTCTTGCCATGTAGATATGGAATTTGGTGGCAAAGAATTGAGCCCTGCTCGTGCTCGATCTCACAACGAGTATGAAAACAACTTCAACCTTAGCCCATCTTCAGTCACACCAACGATCTTGAATGAATCACTCACCTCCATAAACAATCGAAGATGGAGATGTGGATCTTCTGTGGGCATACTACTGAATTGGCCCACCATTTGGAGCATTTTAAACATCACTAGTTTCAATTCAAATTGGGTTGCCTCAATATCTGGCTTTTTAATTCCTGGATATAACTCACTGAAAAGTGGCACATCATATTGTCTGATGCGTCGATCCATATCATCGGCAATGAGGATGTGATTTTGTACACGATTGGCTTCATTACTTTAGTATTGATTCTGATTTCCAAGGTCCATCTCGACTTGTCTTTGAGCTGCTCGTTCACGTCATCTTCATCTGAAAGTTTTCTCAATTTCAAGGTCTACAGGGAGTAAATCAATAATCCAATCTATGCTCATAAACACCTGAAAATGAAATTACAAAATCAAAAAGAATAAGTTAGTAATGTTAGAAATAAACCAACTTGGAAGTAAATAATTTCACAAAAAATGACTATGGCAACAGTTAACAATCCCTGACAACGGCGCCAAAAACTTTTTAATTCTTTTAATTACTAAATGACCAAAATGCCCTTAAAGGCTTTTCTTTCAAATTTGTCCTATTCTTGCCCATTTTTGTCCAAACTTAAATATAATGTTCTAATTAGTAAATAAGGACCTCCAATTTAAGAACCCATTTCAATTAAATCCCCTTTATTATCTAGAACACACATTTTGTTAATTTTACAATTTAGTCCTAATTATCAGATTAGGCACTTATGCATAAAATTTCTTCACGAAATTTTCACACAATTATTCAATCAATGAATAAACCTTAAAACTTAATTGGAATAAATTTTTTTGACCTCAAATTCGTGGTTTCGCAACCACTATTCCGTTTAGGCCCTATTTCGGGATGTTACAGTAAAATTACCCTTAACAATTTGGTAAATAAAAACACAATATGGTTGAGAAGTGATGATTAAAATATATTAAACTAAATGAAATAATCCCTAATGCAAATTATCCTAAGTATGCAAACTTTGTGAATGGAATAGATTTTAGCAAAATTAAACACAATTTACAAAAATTATAACATAAATAAACTAGGACAATTATTTTAATGAAACTCAATTTATTATCAACATGCTTAATAACATTCGAAAAAAATATTTCATGGCAACATGATCTTTCATGAGTTTGGAAACCACATTAGGTCCTTTTGGAATTGTAATACCCCTTACCCGAGACCGTCACCAGAGTCGAGCACGAGGCGTTACCAAACTTATCTTACTTGTTCGGGGCATATTTTTTTTTTACTTTCAAAAAATTAATTTGCTCGTATGCATCCAATAAATCCCTAAAAAGGGCCTTCGACCCTAAAATATGCAATTGGAACTATTCGGGACCAAACCGGGAACATTAAAAATTTTCCAATTACTTACACAAATCAAAACAATTTATTTCACTATTTATAATAAAACTTTCTATCTGCGTAACAATCACTAAATTAATTATAACTCGAGTTAAGAAACTCTAAATTTAAATCTGTAAATTTTCCCTAAAGCTACACTCATATATATTCTTACCATAATTGTTCCAGAATATTTGGTTTGGAAAATTAGTACAATTTATTCATTAATGGTTCCCCTATTTTGCAGTTCTGCAGACCTGACCTCTCTTCACTAAAAATTTATTACCTCATCATACAGAATTCGGATAATGCTTTTGTTTGTTTCTAATGATAGTAGACTCACTAAGGAATATAGAAATATAAACTATAACTTATAATTATTTTTTTTAAAATTTCTAGTGATTTTCAAAAGTTAGAACAGGGGATCACAAAGTCACTCTGAACCAGTCTTACAAATATTTAAACATCTTAAAATATAGACTTTTTTTGCTTGCTCTGTTTCTTTCTTATGAAAATAGACTCAATAAGATTTAATTCTATATCTCATTCACCATTTAATTCCATTTTTACAATTTTTAGTGATTTTTCAAAACTATGTCACTGCTGCTGTTTCCTAATTGTTCCATGGCCAACTCTTACTCCTTCATAATTTCTTTGCATCAAACCTCATTTAGGCATACATAATACCAAAGCATGTTCTTATTTAGCTATATCATAAGTTAATCATTACCAAGTATTCACATGGTATTCTTTAATCATATCATAAGGACATACACACAAAATAGCCAAGTCCTTATACATGCCATAACTTAAAGTATTTCTAGTCATAAAATACCGAGATAGCTCGTTGATAGTGTGAGGATTTCTCCGACGTCCTTACGATTTTTTGAGTTGGATTTGCGATACTATAAAGAAGAGAGAAAAGAAAGGTAGTAAGCTTATAGCTTAGTAAGTTTGCATGTAAATAAATAACAACATTCTAAATGAATTATCAAGATAACTTGAACCTTTTGAACGTGGACTTATCTTACCTTCCCTTTGGTACACTCTTTAAATTTTCCGTTGAACCACTTGGAATACTAAGGATACAAGGGTACCTTTCCTTTTTAAACTTATCACTGCCATGTCTTGACATGGTCTTACGTGGTATCCTTGCCTTATGAACTCACCATTGCCATGCCTTGGCATGGTCTTATATGGGATCCTTGCCTTATCGTAGTTTATCAATGCCATGTCTTGACATGGTCTTACATGATTACCTTGCCTTGTAAAACTTACCAATGCCATGCCTTGGCATGGTCTTACTTGGTATCCTTAAACCCTAATGTAATGACATTTGTATCCTACACATTCTTAAGGTTCAACCAGAAATTTTAAGTATCATTTCTCCATCAATTCTTGCTTGAATCATCAAGGAATAAATTTACAAAATAAATATATAGATGCTGAAAACTAACATCATTAATTATAAATAATAAAACATTTCATTTATTTACCAAAAACTTACCTCGATACAAAATACGATCAGATATTTTGATTTAGTCCTCAACCTTTTTCTTTCCTCGGTCTAACCCCGAATTTTGTTCTTCTTGATCTATAATAGCAAATTTAACTTATTTAATATTCACATTTATCAAAATAGTCCTTAACTCTAACTTTGGAAAATTATGATTTTGCCCTTAAAATTTTGCATATTTTCACTTTTTCTCCAAGGCTCAAAAATGAAACTTTATCTCTAATTCTTATGTTTTATGACATGCTGATTATTTATTTACCTATGGCAACATCAGATTCCCACTCCAACATATACTTATGCCATTAGGTATTTTTACCTATTATGTCGTTTTACTCGTTTTCGCATAAAACCGCTTAGCTCAAGTCGTTTAACATAATTTCAAGCTTCATATTCTACCATAAAATATCAAAATAAACACATTTCACCTATGGGTATTTTTCTAAATATGAACCCTAGGTTAAATTATTGCTAGAATAAGTTAAATCAAGTTACCGGGACTTCAAAAACGTAAAGAACATTAAAAACGGGGCTTGAAATCAGTTACTATGATGCTTGGAAGCTTGACAAAACCCTAGCTATAATAACCCTTGAAATTTCGGCCTAATGAAGAAGATGGGCATATTTTGCCATCTTTTTCCCTTTTTTAATATTTTAATTACCAAATGACTAAAATACCCTTCATTAAAACTTTAGTTATTTTTATCT
The DNA here is from genome assembly GCF_007990345.1 of Gossypium hirsutum. Classification (NCBI taxonomy): domain Eukaryota; kingdom Viridiplantae; phylum Streptophyta; class Magnoliopsida; order Malvales; family Malvaceae; genus Gossypium; species Gossypium hirsutum. Next base: position 88,570,674 of record NC_053428.1, on the reverse strand, counting down.
ATGTATGTCCATTTTTGTCCATGAAAGCCTAATGGTCTAATTACCATTTAAGGACGTCTACTTCAATTATTCTCTTCAATTTAATCCTTTAGCATCTAAAACTCATATTTATCAACTTTTGCAATTAAGCCCTAGTAGGCAAATTAAACATGCTATCTATAAAATTTTCCATTGATACTCTAACACATGCATCTAATCAGTCGGTAAATTATAAAAATTAATTGAAATAAACTTTTCTATCTCAAATTCATGGTTTTGCAACCACTGTTTCATTTAGGCCCTATTTTGGGATGTTACATTTCTCCCCCTTTAGGGATTTTCGTCCTAAAAAATCTTACCTGTGAAAAGATTTGGATATTGTTTTTGTATAACCTCTTCAGGCTTCCATGTAGCCTCATCTAACCCATGCCTATTCCATAATACTTTCACAAGTGCAATACTTTTGTTCCTTAGTTGCTTGACCTATTGAGCTAAAATCTTTATCGGTTCTTCACCATAACTCATATCTTGCTGAATCTCAACCTCTGTCTGTGAAATCACATGTGAAGGATCAGAACGGCAACGACGTAACATGGACACATGAAACACATCATGAATCTTCTCTAACTCTGGCGGCAAAGCTAGCCGATATGCCAATGGTCTAACTCTTTCAGTCACCTCCAACGGTCCAATAAAACGTGGACTTAGTTTGCCTTTCTTGCCAAATCTAAAGACTTTTTTCCAGGGGGATACTTTCAAGAACACTTTGTCACCAACTTGATACTCAATCTCTTTTCTTTTCAAGTCTGCATAAGACTTCTGTCTATCTGAAGCTGCTTTCAAGAAATCTTTGATAACTTTCACTTTCTCTTCAGTTTTTTTTAACTAAATCAACCTCGTAAATCTGATTTTCTTTAAGTTCTGTACAATACAAAGGTGTGCGACATTTATGTCCATACAAAGCTTCATAAGGTGCCATTTTCAAACTCTACTAGCAACTATTATTAAAAGTAAACTTTACCAATGGCAAATATTTCTCCCAACTATCTTGAAATTCTAAGACACAACATCTGAGCAAATCCTCAAGTATCTGAATAACTCTCTCTGACTAACCATCGGTCTGAGGATGGAAAGCTGTACTAAAACTCAACTCTTTGCCCAAAGCTTCCTATAACTTCTTCCAAAACCACAAAGTGAATCTTCAGTCTCTATCTGAAATAATCAATAATGGTACTCCATGTAGTCTGACTATCTCTGAAATATAAAACTCGACCAATTTTTCAAGTGAATAATCCATACGAATTGGAATAAAATGAGCCAACTTCATTAGCTTATCAATCACAACCCATACTGCATCTTTCTTTCTCGGTGTCGACAGCAATCCTGTCACAAAATCCATGGCAACTCGGTCCCATTTCCACTCAGGAAATAACATAGGCTACAATAAACCTGAAGGTACCTGATGTTCGGCTTTTACCTACTGACAGATCAAGCATCTAGAAACAAACTTTAAGATATCTCTCTTCATTCCTACCCACCAATACATTTTTTTTAAATCATTATTTTTGTACTACCTGGATGAATAGACAAGGAACTGCTATGTGCTTCCTCTAAAATCTTAAAAATAAGCTCATCATTCTTTGGTACACATATCCGATTTCTGAACATTAAACAACCTTCAAAACTGATCTAAAAATCTGACTCTATACCCGACTCACACTGAGCTCTTTTGGCTTGCAACTCATTGTCATCTTTCTGAACTTCACAAATTTCTTCAAGAAACATTGGTTTTGCTCTTAATTCGGCTAAGATAGAACCATCATCCGATAAGGTTAAACTAGTGTTAAAAGCTCTTAATGCAAATAAAAATTTTCTACTGAAAGCATTAGCAACTACGTTTGCCTTACCCGGGTGATAATCGATCACTAGTTCATAATCTTTAATCAACTCTAGCTATCTTCTTCACCTCAAGTTCAAATCTTTCTGAGTCCTGAAGTATTTCAAACTTTTATGATCAATAAATATTTGGCACTTCTCACTATACAAGTGATGTCTCCAGATTTTCAACGCAAATACAATGGCAGTTGGTTCTAAATCATGTATCGGATAATTTTTCTCATGTGGCTTTAGCTATCTAGAGGCATAAACAATTACCTTTCCTTCCTACATAAGTACACAGCCTAGTCCATTCAAGGATGCATCACCATAAATCACAAAATCTTTACCCAATTTTGGTTGTACTAAGATAGGAGCTTCAGTCAACAATGCCTTTAACTTGTCAAAACTCTGCTGACACTTTTCAGTCCATTCGAATTTGACATCTTTCTGTAGCAATCTTGTCAATGGAGTAGCTATCATGGAGAATCCCTCTACAAATCGTCTATAATAACTAGTGAGACTAAGAAAACTTCTGACCTCTGATACATTCTTGGGAGGCTTCCAATCAACAATGGCTGAAATCTTGCTTGGATCAACTCTAATACCTTCATCTGAGACTATATGTCAAAGAAAACCAACTTCTCGTAACCAGAACTCACTTTTTCTAAACTTGGCATAAAGCTGATTATCTCTCAAAGTTTGTAAAATTGTTCTCAAATGCTCTGAATGCTCAGTGTTATCATGAGAATAAATCAAGATATCATCAATGAACACAACTACAAATTTATCCAAGTAAGGTCTGAAAATTTGATTCATTAAGTCCATGAAAATGGCAGGAGCATTAATCAAGCCAAATGGCCTCAGAAGGAACTCATAATGTTCATACCTAGTCCGAAAAGCAGTATTCGAAACATCTGACTCTTTAACTTGAAATTGATAATATCCGGATCTCAAATGTATCTTGGAGAACACAATAGCTCCTTTCAATTGATCAAACAAATCGTCAATTCTAAGCAGTGGATACTTGTTCTTAATAGTCATCTTGTTAAGCTACCGATAATCTATGCACAATCTCATCGAACCATCTTTATTTTTCACAAATAGCACTGGTGCACCCCATGGTGAACAACTAGGTCTTGCAAAGCCTTTCTCTGTTAGTTCCTGCAACTGAACTTTCAATTCTTTCAATTCAATTAGATTCATTCTATAATGAGCAATAGAAATGGGTGTTGTACCTTGAACCAATTCAATACTAAACTCTACTTCTCTGATAAGAGGCAAACCTAATAGTTCTTCCGGAAACACATCAAGAAACTCACATACCACAGGCACTGATTCAGTTTTCAACCTGGATCTTTAGTATTCAACACAAAAGCAAGATAAGCTTCATATCACTTTCTCAAGCATTTCTGAGCAAACATAATAGAAATCATGGCAATTGAACTATCTGACTCATTTGAATTAACCCAAAGAATTTCACCATTTTCGCATTTCAACTCAATGAATTTCTTTCCATAATTTACTATCACGTCATGTGCAGTCAACCAATCCATACCAAGAATCACATCAAACTCATCAAATGGCAATGATCGACTGAAAAACAGTAACCTCTAATCATCAAAGGGCAAGTTTTACATACTTTGTCTACTAATACATACTGACCCAATAGATTTGATACTTTAATAACAAATCCCGTAGACTCTATGGACATGTTCATACTAGGCATAAATTTCATGCAAACATAGTAATGGGTTGAACCCGGATCAATCAAAGCAATAACATTAACATCATGAAGAGAACATGTACCCGTAATTACATCGGGGGATGATGCCTCTTCACGAGCATGGATAGCATAGGTCCTTGCAGGTGCTCTAACATCTAGTCTTGCTGCTGAATCTCTAGATGCACCTCTACCTGCCCCTATTCTCAAACTTCTCTAAGGTTTGCCTCTAACGAGGGCATTGTCTGATCTTACACTTGGTATTACTTCTCTTTTAACCATCTCAAGACACTCCCGAATGAAATGATCCGATGCACCACATCGAAAACAACCAGTCTCAGTTGCTCGACATTGACCTGGATGACATCAACCACATTGACGGCACTCGGGTTTATCTGGCTAAATACTTCCAACATTTGCAATTGAAGTGGTCTGAGCTTTCTGACCCATAAATCTTCTACCTCTATTTTGGCTAGAATACCCTGCTAAAAAATTAGATGTCATAGAGAACTCTCTAGGCCTCTTGGATGTAGACTGAAATGACTTGCTCATCTGTCTTTTCTTCGTGTCTTGCATCTTAATTTTAGCTTTACCCTTTCCTTTCAGCAACTCCTCTGCCTTACAAGCTCTTTCAACTAAAATAACAAACTCTTTTATTTTTAAAACACCGACTGGCAGTCGAATATCATCATTGAGCCCATCTTCAAATCTCTTGTATATAATAGCTTTAGTAGACACACACTCTCGAGCATAATTACTAAGTCTGACAAATTCACGTTCATATTCAGTCACTGTCATCTTACCCTGCTTTAGTTCAAAGAATTCTTTTCTTTTTTGGTCGATGAACCTCTGACTAATGTATTTCTTACGGAACTCCTTCTGAAAGAAATCCCAAGCAACCCTCTCTTTCGGTACTACTGACACAGGTGTCTTCCACCAATGGTAGGCCGATTCTCATAAAAGTGATACAACACACTTCATGCACTCTTCAGGTGTGCAAGATTACTCATCAAAGACCCTGATAGTATTCTCGAGCCAAAATTCAGCTTTCTCTGCATCGTCATCTTTAGTAGCCCGAAACTCTTTGGCCCCTTGTTTTCTAATTTTATCAACTGGTGGCTTCTCTCTTCTAACTGTATCTGTGACTGGGGAAGCTACATGGGTAGTCTAAGGATCATGAGGGGGTGGAGGTCTAACGGCCGGATTCGTACGAACAAACTCGGCAAACCTTTCATTCCTAGCTTGGAAGAAGGCTTCTCGAGCCCCTCCTCCCTGACTAACAGAACGGGCCTTTCACTTCTATCTGGTGGCACCGTCTCTTATAGGGGAGTGGGCGCATTACTTTATACATCATCTGCACCAACTCGTTCAGGATCCATAACTATAAAAGAAAAACATTTTAAAATCGTTAGGAGTCATCACACTATCAAAATATAAGTATGACATGTATAGCTAGACTCTTGCTGTAACATCCTGATTTTTAGGTTTTTCGTGATTCTCGAGATTTTGGTAAAGTTTTTTTAAAATTTGATATTTGGTTGTCAAATTCATAATGGGAGTGTGTAAATGGGCTTATAGACGGCCAATGTGATGGCCAAAACTCAGTAGAATTTTTGAATTTTTGACTTAAGAAGTTAGGGGCTTTGGATAGGCGGCCTTATTAGAAATTGTGGGTAAAAAGTATCACAAAAGAGCCTCTGGTAAAGTGGCTAAGTGACGCCACTAAGGAACTAAAGAGGTGGCGTGTAAGTGGTTGGGGGAAACTTGGGTTCGATTCCTTGTGATGGCAAATGTGGTGTTATTTTTATGCTTTGAGCATGCATGAGTTGTAGTCGAATGGAACTCTGTGGGAGAGAGTTTGAGTTAGTCAAGTGCTTGGATTAAGGAGTGATAAGGGGAGAGATTTTAGGGATTTGAAAGGGAGATAGAGTTATCCGAATAGAGGGGATTAGAGAGGGAATTTCGGCAGAGGGGTATTAGGTTAGTATTTTCGGCATTTGGGACTTAGGTTGTGCCGTTTTCTTCTTTAGGATTAGTATTTTCTTTTCTTTTTTCTTCTCTAGCCGAACCTACCACCCTTCCATTCATCATTCCTTCCTTTTCTTTTTCCAAAACCAGCCTACTAGTCCCTTCCGTTCATCTACTACTTCTTTCCTTACCTTCACATCTGCCCAAAAGCCGCAAAAGCCAAAACCAGTGAAGCTAGGTGGTGTCGATTTCTTGTTGACCAGCAACCCTTCTTTTTCCATTCACTTTTTGGTGGCCAATCCCTTTATCTTCTAAGCTTTAAATGGTTCAAGAAGGGAGACTGTGGTAAGTATTCGTACTCTAAATCGATTCCATAGTAACTGTTGACAAAAGCCGAAACCCCTCTAGTTTAGGGAGGTGGCCGATTAGAGATATAAGCCTTATTGGGCTTCTTCATTTGATTTTATGGTTTGTATAGTGGCATAGTTATGTTGGAGGAGCAGCAAGGCGTGGGGTGTCGATTTGAATAATCTTGGATCATATCGTCAGACCCTGTGAAGGTAAGTGAACTATGGCCATTAGGGGCCTTTGGCCGAATGTGGTAAGGTAGATTTTGGGTTTGATAAGTATGATTTGTACACTAAAAGTGGAGGTGGATAATTGTAGGTTGCCATGGGAGACTTCGTTGGTGAACGTCACAAAAAAGGTGTGTAACGAACCCACTTTCGTAGCTTAAATCGATATATGCCGAAAAGCCGAAATGCCAAAATTCTGGCATTTTGAGGACTCGTGAGCACACGAACGCTCATAGGTTAGTTGGATTCACTAAGTTCGATGATTGGGATCTTTGGAACAGGTAAGGGTACGATTTTGTGCACGATGGTAAGATGGGCCTCGAGGGGCTGAAATAGGGCCCAATGGGCTTCGGGGCCCATTTGGGGTAAATTTGATAGAAAATGGAACTTGGATATATTGCTTGTTAAACGAGTGGATCGGATGTAAAATTTTGGTTATGAGGGCTTAAAAGGCTAGATCGACATTCGTAGGTCCCATTAGGGGATTTAGGCCCAAAAGCCCGAATTTGATAAAATGCATTAAAATCATTGTTTAAACACTTGGAGTTATTGATAATTGTTAATGAACATGGAAAACCCTAATTTTTTGGTAAAATTACGAAATTACCCATATAATGTGAAAATGACCTTTTTGCCCCTAGGTGAAAATGACTATTGTACCCCTAGGGTTATGTTATAATTGAGATGCATGTGATATTGATTTGTACATAATATGCCATGATATGCACATGATATGCCATGATATATACATATATGCATGGGTTGGGTTTTATATGAATGGAGGAAGTGCAAAAGGGCTTTGCCCCAGTTTACCAAAAAGGGCTCTGCCCCAGTTTACCGAAAAGGGCTTTGCCCCAGTTATTAAAAGAGGCTAGGCCTCCAGTTATATGATAAAGCAGCTATGCTGCCAGTGGAGAGTTTGGTTGGGTGGTTGAGTTATTCCCCACATGGAGAGCTTGGTTGGTACGAGTGGAGAGTAGCGGTTGGTGGGTTGAGTAGTCTCCCCAAACGGGCTTGCATACATCCATTAATAGTGTATGTGGTATTGATTTGGGCCTATGGGCCATACCATTTACAGTAAAGGCTTCGGCCGAGTGATATGAAGTATGAAAAGGCTTCGACCCAGTAATCGTTTAATGAAAGACTGATTTTGGGCTTAGGCCCAGTATATGTTGAGACTGATTTTGGGCTTAGGCCCAGTATGCTGATATTATTTTGGGCTCTAAAAGGGGCTTGTTGTACACTGAGTTTCCAAACTCACCCCCTTCCTTAACCTTGCAGGTGAGCCTTGATTTGGGGACTTGGAGCCAGAAGGGATTCAGAGTGGCCACGGTGATCGCTATTGGACTTTAAAATAAGTATTTGGTTTTCTCTAGTTTATCTTATTTAATATTTACTTTTGGGTTGTAATAAGACCATTTTAACTTTATTCTCTTTCTGGGATTATTTTATTTTTCAATAACTTTAAATTTTACTGATGACAATACAAATGGGCTAGACTTAGGGGGCATTTTCAAAATGATACTCGTTTTCAAAATAACGCAACATCACGATTTTTCGATTTATCAAAGATATCCACTCAAATAAATTTCAACTCGTTATATCCAAGTCTGGCAATGGTTGTGGGCACGTCTAGGATTGGATCCAACCGAAGAGCTTGGTACTTAAGCAGCCTTCATGGCTCACCTCCTCTGTTTTGGATACCTACCTGGTGCACAGCTTCCATTCACTTGGTTAAACGTAACAAATACGGTTTATTAGAACACTAAAACGAAAATGGGGACTTTTAACTTCAATGTGGCACGCTGGATTCGGCCATAACATTTGGGCCGGGTTTGGGGTGTTACACTTGCTCATACTGAATATTCTGAGAACTAACTAAACTCTTGCTCTGATGCCAATAAATGTAACACCTCTTACCCAAGACTGTCGACGGAGTCGAGCACGAGGCGTTACCAGACTTATCTTACTTGTTTGGGGCATAAATTTTTTTTTCACTTTTAAAAAATTAATTCGCTCCCATTCATCCAATAAATCCATAAAAAGGGCCTTCGAGGCCGTAAAACATGCAATTGGAACGGTTCGGGACCAAACCGGGAGCATTAAAAATTTTCCAATTACTTACACAAATCAAAACAATTTATTTCACTATTCATAATAAAAACTATCTATTTGCGTAACAGTCACTAAATTAATTATAACTCGAGTTAGGAAACTCAAAATTCAAATCTGTAAATTTTCCCTGAAACTAGACTCATACATATTCTTACCATAAGTTTTCCTGAATTTTTGGTTTGGCCAATTAGTACAGTTTATTCACTAAAGATTCCCCTATTTCGCAGTTCAGTGGACCTACCCTCTCTTCACTAAAAATTGATTATCTCCTTATATAGAATTTAGATAATGTTTCCATTTGTTTCTAATCTATACATATAAACAATGACTTATAATTATTTTTATGCAATTTCTACTGATTTTCCAAATGTAGAATAGGGGATCACGGAGTCACTCTAAACCACTATTAGAAAAATTTAAATATCTCAGAATATAAACTTCATTTGCTTGCTCTGTTCCTTCTTAGGAAAATAGACTCAATAAGATTTAATTCTATATCTCATTCACCATTTAATTCCATTTCTACAATTTTTAGTGATTTTCCAAAACCATGTCACTGTTGTTGTTTCCTAACTGTTCCATGACCAACTCTTACTCCTTCATAATTTCTTTGCATCAAATCTCATTTAGGCATACATAATACCAAAACATGTTCTTATTTAGTTATATCATAGGCTAATCATTACCAAGTATTCACATGCCACTCTTTAATCATATCATAAGGACATACACACAAAATAGCCAAGTCCCTATACATGCCATAACTTAAAGTATTTCTAGTCATAAAATACCGAGATAAATTGCTGATAGTGTGAGGCGATATTCGACGTCCTTAAGATTTTCCAAGATGGGTTTGCGATACTATAAAAAAGAGAGAAAAGAAAGGGAGTAAGCATAAAGCTTAGTAAGTTTGCATGTAAATAAATAACAACATTCTAAATGAATTATCAAGATAACCTGAACCTTTAGAACATGGACTTATCTTACCTTCCCTTTGGTACACTCTTTAAATTTTCCATTGAACCACTTGGAATACTAAGGATACACGGGTATCTTTTCTTTTTAAACATACCATTGCCATGTCTTGACATGGTCTTACGTGGTATCCTTGCCTTATGAACTCACCATTGTCATGCCTTGGCATGGTCTTACATGGGATCTTTGCCTTATCGTAGTTTATCAATGCCATGTCCTGACATGGTCTCACATGGTTTCCTTGCCTTGTAAAACATACCAATGACAAGCCTTGGTGTGGTATTATCCTTAAACCCTAATGTCATGACATTTGTATCCTATACATTCCTAAGGTTCAACCGGGACTTTTAAGTATCATTTCTCCATCAATTCTTGCTTGAATCATCGAGGAATAAATTTACAAAATAAATATACAGATGCTGAAAAATAACATCATTAATTATATATAATAAAAAATTACATTTATTTACTGCAAACTTACCTCGATACAAAATACGATCAAATATTTTGATTTAGTCCTCAACCTTTTTCTTTCCTCGGTCTAACCCTAAATTTCGTTCTTCTTGATCTGTAATAGCAAATTTAACTTATTTAATATTCACATTTATCAAAACAGTCCTTAACTCTAACTTTGGCAAAATTATGATTTTGCCCTAAACTTTTGCATATTTACACTTTTTCCCCAAGGCTCGGAAATGAAAATTTATCCCTAATTCTTATGTTTTATGACATGCTAATCATTTATTTACCTACGACAACATCAAATTCCCACTCTAACATGTACTTATGACCATTAGATATTTTTACCAATTATGTTATTTTACTCGTTTTCGCTTAAAATTGCTTAGCTCAAGTCATTTAACATAATTTCAAGCTTAATATTCTACCATAAAACATCAAAATAAACACATTTCACCTATGGGTATATTCCATATATGAACCCTAGGCTAAATTATTGCTAGAATAAGCTAAATCAAGTTACCAAGACTTCAAAACGTAAAGAACATTAAAAACGGGGCTTGGAATCACTTACTATGAAGCTTGGAAGCTTGACAAAACCCTAGCTATGAAGAACTGAAATTTCAGCCTAATGAAGAAGATGGGCACATTTTTCCATCTTTTTCCCTTTTTTAATCTTTTAATTACCAAACGACCAAAATACCCTTCATTAAAACTTTAGTTATTTTTATCTATGTATGTCCATTATTTCCCATGAAAACCTAATGGTCTAATTACCATTTAAGGACCTCTACATCAATTATACTCTTCAATTTAATCCTTTAGCATCTAAAACTCATTTTTATCAACTTTTGCATTTAAGCCCTAGTAGGTAAATTAAGCATGCTATCTATAAAATTTTTCCATCGATACTCTAACACATGCATATAATCACACAGTAAATTATAAAAATTAATCAGAATAAAACTTTCTATCTCGAATTCAAGGTTTCGCAACCACTGTTCCATTTAGGCCCTATTTTGGGATGTTACAAGAATTCTTTACTTAGTAAATATGCATTTTATTGATCCTTATTTACTAAGGATTTCTTAGCATTCGTGTTAGGTAACAAGAACGTGTTACATTTGAAACAGTTTAATCACATAATTCTAAAAACTATGAAGATAATAGCGCTTAGTTAGAGTTGTTATGCAACCTGCAATTTAATCGGGTTAGGATCTAAATTGAGCATGTACATTTCAGTTATATGTCCTCTAGCCGTCGTTTGGTTAGGATCGCTTAGCTAATTCAAGTGCATTTCAGTCACGTATGAAGGAAATAAAAACTTGATTTTAATTGAAAACATGATCAATTGAGGCACAAACATAATAAGTATGAATCAAATAAATATTATTTAATCAAAGTATCATCCTAGCTTAAATAAAATTAGGGTAACATTGTTGTAAACAAGAACAAAGAACACATAGCAAACAGTTTTTTGATTAAATTAAAGAAAAGAAAGATTAAACCTAAATCAGAGTGGTTGTCACCCAAGACTCTAACCGACAAGGCTCCTTTGCTCCTTCGCTTTGCTCCTTTGCTAATGGCTCTCCAAAGTGACTGACTGAGGGCTCTTTAAGAGGCTTAATTGCTAAAATCTATATGAAGAGATGATGCTAGGCATGGGGGATGAAAAATGCTAAAGAGGATTGAAAGAACAGAGAGAATGATGAGGGATGAGGGATGATGGATGATGGATGAGGGATCAAATGAGGTCTTATTTATAGGTGAAGAGATGAGGGTAGTTTGCTAAAAATAGAGAGGTTTAGTCTCTTCAAGCTTTTCCAATGAGTGGCCAGCCGTGCTTAGTGGATTTGAGTTGAATTTTTCTTGACTTTTAAGCAATTTAAATGCCATAACAACTCCAGACTGAGACTCGCTTAAATGTAAATCATCGGGCAAATCTCTAATTTCTTCAACATTGCAAGGACCTTGTGTAATTAAACCAAAAAGTATTTTATGTGGACAACCATGTGTAGCCAAATTTGGGTTGACTTGGTCTTCAATTTGGACGGTTTTTTTGTAATCCAGCAAAGCTATCAGACCTATCCAAAATAAATAGATAAACTAAAGGACCAAAGAACAAAATTTATCCAATTTAAATAATTAATTCAAACCCAAATTATTAATGAAATATTTTAAAATGAATTATTAAATATAATTTTATATTTTATTATTTAATTTAATCATGCATGGCCCATTTTATGTCTTAAAAATATAATATGTTCAAATAAATATAAAATAAGCCATTTTATGCATGAAAACTATAAAATAAAGCATAAAATCACATTTTAATAATTTATATGTCCTAATTTCATATTTCCACATATTTCATTAATTTATTAAACAATTACTTAGTTTTAACAACGAATTTAAGTAAAAAGGTTATAAATTACATAGGAAAAGTCCTACATATTTTTCAGTTTACACTCTGGAGGCAACCAACCATTTTGGGAAACTCAGAATGTTGGACAAAATGCTGCGACATTCAGATATGGGAATAAATTTACTTAGGGCAATTATAATCTCAGACAAGGGAATTATAATCAACAGCAGCGGAGCTACAATTAGCACACTTAGATTCAACCACAACAAGGATAGACACATTTGCCGCCACAACACTCTTCAATACCAAATTAACATGTTTGAGAACATCGATAGAAACCGCACACTTAAGCTTCTACTTCTAACCCGTTAGCAACTCTTGAGGCATTAATGCGGGAGCATATTACTTGCACGGAAGCTATCGTATAAAGGAATTCATCTTCCATTCTAGCATTAGAAGCACAATTAGGATAACTTGCTTCAAATTTGAATACTCGACCACCAAGTTCATTACCTACTGACACAAAAAATCCTACTCCAAGGGGAAAAGAACACTATAAGGCTATCACTCTTAGGAGTGGTAAACAAACTAGCAAAGCGATTATCGACTCTATTGTAACATCTCAAGATACGGATGGAGTGATCACTGGTGAGAAGGTTGAATCTGAAGAATTTGTCGATGCCTCAGACAAAGATGCTCCACAATTTGTCAATCATATGCTTACTATCCGACCTTCAAAATTGTCGATACAATCAAAGGTGTCGGCATAAGCAGATATATCTCTACCTTTTACCTTTCCCAAAAAGATTCAGAAAGAATGAGCATTACAAGTAGTATCAGCAGTTCCTGGAAACACTGAAGCAACAACAAATCAACATTCCTTTAGTAGATGCTCTGGTACAAATTCTGAGTTCTGAGAAATTTATAAAAGACCTCTTGTCCAATACGAAGAAGCTCACTGATATTGAAACTATTGCACTCACATAAGGCTGTAGTGTTGTTTTGACAAAGAAGTTGCCCCCTAAATTGAAAGACCCTAGGAGCTTTACCATCCCATGTTCAATTGGAAGTCATTATTTGGGTAAGGCTTGATGCAACTTGGGAGCTAGCATTAACTGAATGCCACTATCTACTTTTAGAAAGTTAGGAATTGGTCACATGCAATATATTGCAGTGACATTAGAACTAGCCAATTGATCCTTCGCTCAACCTGAAGGGAAAATAAAAGACATCTTAGTTCGTGTGGATAAATTCGTTTTTCTGGCTGATTTTATCATACTTGACTATGAGGCAGACAAGGAGATTCCCATAATCTTGGATGACTATTTTTAGCCACTGGCTAAAGTCTAATTGATGTTTATAAAGGTGAACTAACCATGCGACTCAATGATGAACAAGTCAGCTTCAGTGTTTTTGAATCTATTCAATGCAAGGATAAAAAAGAATGTCATATTATTAATATGCTAGATGATCTAATTGAGGAAGAATTAAATGACCAAAGCACAACACTTTTAGAAGAGTTCACAGTGACATCTAATGTTGAATGCTTAGATGATTGTGACAGCATGGTTGAAGTTAATAATCTTGAACTCAAGCATGGATGGTAGGTTCAATCCTTAAACTTAGCCAACAAAACAAAGGTAGAGTTAACCGTTAAGCTATAGGGCCAATTCTTTCTACAATTTCATAGGTCCAATAAATCTTGGACTGAGCTTCCCTTTTTCTGCCCAACCGTAATACTTTCTTGCATAGTGAAACCTTTAAGAACACTCGATCACCAACTAAAAATTCTATATCTCTTATTTTCAAATCTGCGTATGATTTTTGATAGTTTGAAGCAGCTTTCAAATAGTCTCGGATGATTCGACCTTTTTCTTCAGTTTCTCAGATCAAATCAACTCCCATTAGCTTGGATTCACATAATTTGGACCAATACAATGGAGTCTTACATTTTCTTCCGTAAAGAGCTTCAAATTGTGTCATTTTTATGTTGGACTAATAACTATTATTATAGGCAAATTCGGCCAAGGTTAAATACCTTTCCCAGCTATCTCCAAACTTGAGTATACAACATCTCAACATGTCTTCTAAAATCTAAACACTACAGCAAAATAGACTTTTAGCGGCGCTTTTTTTAGCCTTTAGCGGCGCTTTTCAAAACGCCGCAGAAAACGCCGCTATAGGTACCGCCACAAAGGTTTGTGCCGTTTATTTAAAAAAACGCCGCTAAAAGCCATGGCCTTTAGCGGCGTTTGTTGGAAAAGCGCCGCTAAAAGTGACGACTTTTAGCAGCGTTTTTATGGCAAACGCCGCTAATTTTGACAGATTTGCTATATATTTTTTTCCCCAATATCCAACCCTTCCTGCATTAAAATCCAACCAAATACAACAAATATAATATAAAATGCAGCCAAAAATAGCAAATTTAGCATAAAAATACAACCAAAAATATTAATTCTAAATGATACTTCAAATTTAACGAAAGATATATGATATAATTAATAAATAAAGTATAATTTAAAATATTATTACAATAATGTTAAACGTGACAAAGTTAAAAACATTCTTACAATGAGAAAACTAATGTCTAAGATGGCGGCTTTTGCGATTGCTGAAACATCTGCATTATCTGCTGAAGCTGTAGCTGGAGGTCATCGTACTTTTTGCTCTGCTCTGCTGCCATCGCTGCATCCTCTGCCTCCCTCGCTCGTGCCTCTGCCTCCCTCACTACTGCCGCTGCCTCCCTCGCTGCTGCTGCTGCCGCCCTCTCTGCTGCCTCCGCTCTAAGTTGTTGCTGGAGTTCTTCATATTTTCGTTGAACCTCGGAAATTTGCTCAACCGTGTTCACTTGCATCTGAGCTATTTGGCCTCTTAACCTCTGAACTTCAGCTTGAGCTTGACTTCCGGAAGGCATGTATTGCTGGGAGCCGGATCCAAAATATTGGGTCGGGGTAACACCAGATCCTTGAAATCGAACCCAACCGTACCTTTCAGGACGCAAAACTTCAGTGATAATTCTGTTATCAATGTTCTCAAGATTAACAAAACTATCAGTCGAAGCAATCGCTTCATACTTCGCCTTCTTCTCCTTTAGTTTCTCCTAAAAAAGCAAGCAAACAGTTAGAAACGAAATATATAATAAAAATGAATGCAACATAACTTAACATTATTTAAAACTACTAACGATGAATTGAATTAAAAAATTATAATTAAAGATTATAAATATTTAGAATAAATCAAATATTAAATAAATATACCATAATTTCTCCAGCTTCGGATGTCATAGGAGATCCATCTTTCTTCCTATGTGTAATCTCAAAAAGCTGAAGGCGTCCAACTTTTTGTCCAGATTTGACTTCCTACAATATAGTAGTTAAAATATTATTTAATAGTAGAAAGTTATTAATATTTGAAAGAACTAATAAATTCATAATACCTCGGCCTCAGCTACAGAAGCAAAACTTCTTGACCCTGCCGTGTGCGTGTATTTTTGTTTTTGCCTGCTGCTTGTTCCAACACGCTCACAGTCCTACATAATGAAAATATTATTACGTATATAGTAAACACTATATATAAGAGTTTGGAAATACGCAATACCTCTCCTTTCTTTGAATTCCAGAATCGAACCGCATCTTCCCATTGGTACCTCAGCATTCCCGGCGGGACATTTCTTAATTTTTCCTCGAGGCTTATGTCTTTCTTAAAATATTGTTTTTTTAAAGTGCATTTATTGTCTCTCCATTTTTTACCCAATGCCTTCTTGATATAATCATCGGAGACCTCAAAAGCAAATCTCTCCTAAAAAAACACAAGTTTAGAATGTAAAAATAAATAAAACTTAAACCAAAGTATTATAAATTACATTAACATTTATTTACCTTAATTTTAGTGAGAGCCTGATTTTTGTTGCTATCAGGCATGTGATGCCATGATTCATAGTTGATGGGCAACATATTGGCATTTCGTGCTAAAATGCCCAAATAGCCTGCTAAAAGTCGAGCTTCAGATCCAACAGGCTGACCATGAGTATTTATACTTACTTTGACACGCTCGACAGGATCTAAGTCGTATAGATCTCTAAGCAGCGTACGTCCTCGAACTCTGCGTGTCCCACCACTTTCAGCTGAAAAATGATATACTATTATTATATTAAAATTGACAAATAAATCAATAATAAAAGTCAATACATGTAAAATGAACTTAACATTACTTTGAAATTCTTCAGGCTCGTCAAGTGTCTCCGGCACATTCGAAGATCCAACAACTGTCTGCTGTTCACTATTTCCTTCTTCTGAATTTGGAGTATTCTGGACAATACTTAAATCTCGTAATCTTCTTCTACGCATTTTTCCTGCAATACACATAAAATAGTTAAAGTTTTAGTAACAAATTACGACAATAATAGTACATATAAAATAGTTAAATTATATAACTTGACCAAGATTAAAATTATAATATTACTTATAATTAAAAAATCATAAAATCTTACTACATCATTATTCGTAAATATCTTCATCCACATCATGTCGAACCCATTGATGTTGTGTACTAGTACTAGGGATATTTTCATCTAAGTTTTGTTCTGGAAAAGGTAATGTTTCTGATCTTTCGACAATGTCATCTCTATTTCTATTACCCATGTCAAACAAGTCTCTAGGGGTGTTCCGGAGTACAACATACCAACCCTCATCAGTTGGATCTTTCGAAAAAAAAACTTGTTTCACTTGAGAGGAAAATACATATGGCTCATCCATTAATTGTTGTCCAGTGTGAATCAAGCGAGAGAAATTCACCATTGTAAAACTAAATTGATCTTTTTTAATTCCTCGAGTAGTATTAACATCAGCCCAATCACACCGAAATAAGACAACTTTCCATCTGCCATAGTAATCCAACTCAATAATGTCGGTAAGAAGTCCGTAATGCTCCACATTACCCTCAACCGGATTACTGTCCCTAGCACTAGCATAACTTGTAATTGAAGAATTAACAACAACTCCACAATTTTGAGTTCTCATCATTCTCTCGCGATACTTTGTATGAAATCTGTATCCATTGATAAGGAAGGCACTATATCTTTTTATTACTCTGTTCGGACCTTGGGAAAGCCATTTAACTTCGTCATTAACGTCTTTCCCACTCCAAACTTATTGGATCGAAAGTAAATTGAATAGTTATAAATGTATTATGTAAAAACATTCTTATTTGATTAACTAAATTTTGTGAATATATGTAACTTATTAACTTTAGTTACATACCGTTTGGCTTAACCATTCATGAAAAGATTCTGTGAATAACTTATTAATCTCTCGATGTTGTAATCTTCGAGAGCGTGCACGAGATCTCAAAATTTGTTTGTACTCACTATGTTAAAAACAAGTTTAATTTGTTAGAAGATAAACAAATCAAAACGACGAATATGTGATGAAATTTTAGAACTTATTTGCGTAACGGTTCAACTAAATCATGGTGAAAAAGTACGTATCGATGTGCTTGTATCCACGATATATCATCTAATTCTGCAATTTCAACTTTGCCGATTGATTCTCCGTAACTTTGGAATAAATAAGTTTCGGCCAAGTTATGATCATTGAGCCCAGTATTTCTAGTTGGTCTATTCAATCGTGTTTCAACATCTTCTAAATATCTAGAACAGAAGGTCAAGCACTCCTCTGCCAAGTAGCCTTCAGCAATTGATCCTTCTGGATAACGCTTATTGCGACAATAAGATTTCAATTTGCTTAGGAACCTAAACACGATATACAATATTTATTAAAAGTTGTAACTAAATGTATAGAGTCGAATGAATAAATACTTGAGAAATAAATTAGCACCTTTCTATAGGATACATCCATCGATAAAAAACCGGTCTACCAAGTATTGCTTCGTGAGGGAGATGGATTACCAAGTGCACCATAATAGTGAAAAAGGAAGGTGGAAAAATCTTCTCCAAATTGCATAAAGTCAAAGCAGCTCGATCCTATACTTTCTTAAGTTCTTCAACATCCAAAACTTTGCCACAAATAGCTTTCATTATATTGGATAGTTCAATTATACAGGACGCCACATTTTTTGACATGCAGGACCGTAAAGCAACTGGGAGTAAATCTTGCATCAAGATGTGGTAATCATGTGATTTTAATGAATATAATCTTCGATCTTTAAGACTCACACATCGAGATATATTTGACGCATACGCATCTGGGACCTTTATATCCTTCAACACCAGGCAAAACACCTCTTTCTCTTTCTTTGACATTGAAAAAATAGAAGGCGGCAACCGATACTTCCCATTCGGAAGTACTTGAGGATGAAGATCACGCCGAATTCTCATGTCAACTAAATCAAGTCGACTCTGAAGATTGTCTTTTGATTTTCCATCGACATTTAAAATTGTCCTAATTATATTCTCGCAGACATTCTTCTCAATATGCATGACATCAAGATTGTGGCGTAAAATGTTGTGCTCCCAATAAGGCAACTCAAAAAAAATACTCCTTTTTTTCCACAAGTCTGCCTCATTAGGATCATCCTCTTTGTCAGATTCATCATCAGATTCATCCCTCGATCTTCTCCTTGTTTGCATGATAGGTGGTTGATTCATCTTCCCGTAACTAAAGTTGATATCTTTTAACATAAACAAGATTTCAGATCCACCGGTTTGCTCAGGAGCTCCTCTGTACTCTTCAGTACCGTCAAATAAAGTCCTCTGAAATCTAAATTTATGATTTTCATCTAACCACCGACGATGGCCCATGTAAGAGAACTTCTTCCCATTATACAACCACTTCAAACAAGTTTGCGTAGCACAACAAGGACAGGCATAACGTCCTTTAGTACTCCAACCCGATAAATTAGCATAAGCCGAGAAATCATTAATTGTCCATAATAAAGCTGCACGTAAATTAAAGTTCTCCTTTCTTAATACATCATATGTCTCAACACCCGACCATAACTGTTTTAACTCTTCAATAAGTGGCTGCAAATAGATGTCAATATCAATTCCGGGACCTTTCTCTCCAGGGATAATCATTGATAAAATAAATGAAGATTGCTTCATGCAAATCCATAGAGGCAAATTGTAAGGAACAAGCACTACAGGCCAAGTACTGTACGAAGTACTCATGATTTTAAAAGGATTAAAGCCATCAGCTGCTAGCCCAAGCCTCACATTCCGAGGATCACTTGTAAAGCTTAGAAATTTACTGTCAAACGATTTCCAAGCTAAAGAATCAGCAGGATACCTTAATAATCCATCATCGGTTCGTTGATCATTATGCCACCTCACAGAATCTGCCGTCTTTGGCGGCATGAAAAGCCTTTGAAGTCTTGGTATTATGGGAAAATATCGCATAACCTTTACTGGCTTCTTTCTTAAATGTGCCCCACCTTCATCCCCATTCACATCTTCTATATTCCCGTTCATCCAACGAGACTTACCGCAAACATGACAAGGCTGTTGGTTCTTTTGATCACCCCAGTCAGTCATTTGGGCAACTATGAATTTTATCGTACCTAAGGCCCAAATCTTTTATTAGTCTCTTCATATCTTGACAAGACTGGGGGATTTTTGCAAACGGAAACATTTCTCTCAGAAACTCTAGCAGCATTGTAAAAGAGTTTCCGGTCCACCCTCCCAAACATTTTAAGTGAAAGAGACGAATACAGAAGGACAATTTTGAATATTTTGATCCCTCGTAAAGTTCTTCGTTCATTTCGTTAAGTAAATTGTAGAACTTCGCCGCTTCTTCATTTGGCTCCTCATCAGGTGCACTTGTTCCCGTTTCGCAAAAAAAAATTTCCACCAATATTACAATCGTCGGATGCAATAAAGTTAGGTGGAAACGATTGTTCACCATGATTGTGCATATTAAATGTATCTCGCAACATACCTTCCATGTCATCTTGTCTAACATACTGATGGTAAGTATTATCAGAATAAGTCGGATTAATAGTTGAAGAAGTTCCACTAGATGTACACTCTCCATGGAAAATCCATTTTTTATACCCCCGAATAAAGCCGTCAACAATTAGATGTTCGTAGACAACTTCACGAAAATGCCAATTAATGTTGCCACACTTCTTACACGGGCAAAGAATCATATTCTCTTGGGTTGCATTTTGAAATGCAAAATTTAGAAAAGTTTGTACTCCATTTCGATAGGCATTGCTTACCCTTGAAAATTTCATCCAACTCCTATCCATTTCGTATTTCTTAAAATCTAAAGTTAACAATAAATTGCGTTTACTAAAATAGATAATACATATCAAGTATAAATTATCTAATAGGTGCAAACTAATTCAGGCAGGGGGATTTTCAAGTGTATATTTATATATTACGTAAGTTAAGTAAGCTTTGTAAGTTATGTAAGTTATGTTATGATATACATTTATGTAAGGCATGTAAGTTATGATATGATATATATTTATGTATTATGTAAGTTGTGTAAGTTATGATAAGATATATATTTATGATATATATTTGGAGTATTATGTAAGTTGTGTAAGTTATGATATGATACATATTTATGAAATATATTTATGTATTATGTTAGTTGTGTAAGTTATGATATGATATATATTTATGATATATATTTATGTATTATGTAAGTTTTGTAAGTTATGTAAGTTATTAAATGATATATAATAAATATTAAGATAAATATTATATCCCTTTAAAAAAATTATTTTAATTAATCCAAAATGTGTAATTTAAAAAATTGTGTCGTGATTAAATTGCAAAATATGTGTCGTAATTTAAAAAAATTGTGTCCTGATTAATCCAAAATAAATTAATCCAAAAATATGTAATTTAAAATTTAAATAAATTTATCCAAAATATATATGTCATGATTAAATTAAAGTGAAATAAAATAAAATATTTAAAATAAAACTTTAAATACAATTTAATTTAATTCAAGCTGCTATCGCATTGCAATTAAATTAAAGTGGAATAAAATAAAATATTTCAAATTTTGAATCAATATAATAGAAAATTTTAAATTTATTTAAAAATTAAATGATAAATGAAATTATATTAATTGATAAATATTGAAATATTGAAATATATTTAAAATGTTGATAAATGAAATATAAGCAAATCATTTTAAAATTGATAAATATTGAAATACATTAAAGCAAAAAAATAAAAAATAAAACATTTTAAATCTGATAATATTTAATTACACTTTTTTTTAATAATTGAAACTATTAAAATTTATAAGTAAACAAATATCATATTATAAAATACCTTAATTGTTTTATATTACATGAACTAGTAATATGTTATTAAATAAATAAAAATAACTAATTGTATATCTTTGAATAATAATTATTTTTATTAATAAGAATAAAATTTTAGAATCAAAACTAAAATAAATAATAAAAATTGAATTAAATAGTCAAAACTTCTAACTAGAGTTCGAGAAAACCCGAACCTGTAACAAAGGGAGTTAGAAAAAATCCAAACTTCAGAAAATATGAATCCGACAAAACGTGAGCACGAGAAGGCCGAAGATCGTAACAGATCAGAGTCCGAGATCAATTTGGCTCGAGCCCAAGATAAATTCAATCCTGTAACAAGAAAAAACTAGATTTTATAACTCAACAGCTATAATAGACATTAAAAAAATAAGACTTCAACAAGAACTGTCTACCTGTGTTTCAACAATCAGCTTTATTGCAACTTTTGTCAATAGATAATGCACCTAAAGATCAAAGCATATGGCATTCAACAGTCAAAATTCAGCAATAATAACCCATAACACGGAATGAAATTTAGCACAACCTTATAAAATTTAGCAAATTATTTTTTAATGAAATAATAGACTAAAAATATTAATAGTTTATTTTGGAAAAAAATAAAAACTGACCCCTTATTTTAAAATGTACTTGTTTCGATTGTACACTCAACAACATCAAATTGCATTGGTACACTCAACAACATCAAATTGCAGATCATTCTAAACAAGCAACTAACAAAATGCACATAGCTCCCTTCCGTATTGCAGGAAAATCATTTTGTGTTCTACCATTTTATGATTACTCCTTATTCTAACCACCTAACTACAACTCCTCCTGTGCCGATGCTATTATTAAAAAGGAATAAGCCTTTATACAATGAGTAACAAATTCATTACATGCTATTCAATCTATCCATCGAAATAGCTAAAAACGTTTGAGGAAATAACAAAAATGTTCCTTAGATTAATGAGTTGACATTGTTACCACATTCAACACAACAATTGTCGAGCCGGAATAGTATCAATCTAATAACAGGATTAGAGATATCAACTGATCAATATAAAACCTAGCAAACATTTCATTGAGTTAACCAATTGCAACATACAGAGCAGAACTAATAAACCATTCAGACAATATATATATGTATGTAAAGAAGCTTACCTTAGAGAGTTTAGTTCTGATGCATGGACGTTATTAGAGATTGATGCACTTTTTGGCCTGCTGATCAAAAATGAAAATGAGAAGGAACAACTAACTCATATAAACACAAGCAATAGCTTGAGTATGTGAACACCGTTAATGACCATGTTAAAAACATAATGATCAAGACAAAAAATAACAGGCAAAGCATGGCTCATAAAAGCCCAATTTCACAAATAGAAATCAGAATTACAGTGTTCCCTTATCCCCTCCCCAAAAGCCATCATTAAGGCAACCAACCTGTGAAGAACAAAATATGCAGTCTTTGGCTGCCCCTTCCCACCTACTCCCCTCCTCTACCCGCCGACATTTGCCCCCTTCCCCGCGCTCCACCACCATCAAATGCCACCTCCCTTCCCCAAAGCCTAAACCCCAAAACCCCATTCCCTTCCTCCCCTACAACTTACCAGAATCCAACCAGTCTAATTTCAAGCCATGAAAATAACAAAAACAGTCCAAAAAAGAACTTACCAAATTTCTTTCAAGCCGCTCCTAGCTTCAAATGTGCTTCTTCCCCTTTCTTACTACTGCTTCCTTTAACTGAACATTTACTGGGGATTTTAGATTTCAAATTGGGGAGAAAGGGGTAATTATTTTAGGGTTTCAAATTAAGGAAAATGGAGGGAATAAACTAGGGAGAAGGGGGTGATTATTTTAGGGATTCGAAGAAGGGAAAATGGGGGAGATAAACCAGGGAGAAGGGGGAACTCGGTGTGGGTAAAAAATAAGAGACCAAAACGACATCGTTTAGCACAAAATAAATTAACATTTGCGACGTTTTCACCTAGCGCCGCTAAAGGCAAACCAATTGCGGCGTTTTAACATAAACGCCACTAAAAAACAAACAAAACGACACCGTTTTGATATAAACAGAATAAACTTTAGTGGCGTTTTTCCGTAGCGCCGCTAAAGGCAAATCAATTGCAGAGTTTCACCCTAAAACGCCACTAAAAAACCAAAAAGAACGACGATGTTTTCATATGAACAGAATAACATTTAGTGGCGTTTTATCACCAAGCGCCGCTAAAGGCGAAACTATTCCGGCGTTTTACCTTAAAACACCACTAATAATCGAATAAAACTACATCGTTTTGATATAAACAAATTAACCATTAGTGGCGTTTATACCTTAGCGCCACTAAATCAAACCTATTGTGGCGTTTGAACCAAAAACGCCACTAAAAATCCATAAAAACTACACCGTTTTGATCTAAACAAAATAACCCTTAGTGGCGTTTATAACCTTGCGCCGCTAAATCAACCCTATTGTGGCGTTTTAACCTAAAACGCCACTAAAAATCCAAAGAAAACGGTGTCGTCTTGTATAATAGAAAACCCTTTAGCGGCGTTTATTCCCTAGCGCCGCTAAATCCAATTTTTTTTAAATCTAATATTTAAATATTTTAAATGGTTTAGATTAAATATTTTTAAATATAAAAGCATTAATTGATTGTATAAAATTTATCTATTATCTCTTACATAATTTAAACTATAATCATAATTTTAATATATTAAAATTAAGATTATCTCTTTTACAATTATATAAGAAATTATTTAATATATAAATTACAAAACACTAGTTACTCTAAATCTTAAACCCCTAACCCTATCCCCTGAACCATGAATCATAAAATATAATCGATCTCTAAACCCTAAACCCCTAACACTTAACCCCTATCCTCTAAACCTTATAATCTCCAACCCTTAAACCATACAGTACCATAAACCCTAAACTATCATTTAAAACTATTAATAAAATTTAAAGGTAAACTTATAATTTAAAATGTTTTCCACAAAATATCCCTTCAATCCATTAAACAATATAACACATTATTAATATATAAAAAATATTTTTTATCAAAATCAAGATATCTATTATCGATAACAATAATTAATTATAGGGTTTAGGATTAATTTAATTATTGAATGTGATTCACTTGAGATTAATATACTATATACCCATGGCCATTAAACTTAAACCATAAAACCCTAAACCATAGATCTTAAACCTTAAATATTAAACCCTCAACCCAAAAATAAATTTAATCAATATTAAGTAATATTGCTTCCATAATTTATTATGAACATAACCTTTACATTAATATCTATGTATATATACACATCAACATCCATATGATGTTTTTTGGGGTTTAATTAGGGTTTTAAAGGTTATAATTTAGTGTTTAGTGTTTAGGGGGTTTAGTGTTTTAGGGGTTATAGACTAGTGTTTATGTTTTTTGGGGTTTAGGGTTTTAGGGGTTAAATGACTTTTAGCGGCGTTTTACCAAAAACGCCGCTAATGCTCTGGTTTTTAGTGGCGTTTTACACAAAGCGCCGCTAATTCTTTGGTTTTTAGTGGCGTTTTACCAAAAGCGCCACTAATGCTTTGGCTTTTAGCGGCGTTTTTGGTAAAACGCCACTATTGCTATGTTTTTTGGCGGCGTTTTCTGTAAAACGCCGCTATTTCTATAATTTTTAGCGGCGTTTTACCAAAAACGCCGCTATTGCTCTGTTTTTAGCGGCGTTTTTGGTAAAACGCCGCTATTGCTCTGCGTTTTACAATTTTTGCGGCGTTTTTTGTTAAAACGCCGCTAAAAGCGCCGCTAAAGCCTTATTTTCTTGTAGTGAAATCACTCGTTCTGATTGCCTGTCAGTCTAAGGATGAAATGCTATGCTAAAATTTAGCTTAGTACCTAGGGCTTCTTGTAGATTAGTCCAAAACCACGATGTAAACCTCAAATCTTGATCCGAAAGAATACATGTTGGAACCCCGTGTAGTCTTACAATCTTAGACATATATAATTTTACTAACTTCTCAAGTGAGAAATTTGCTCTGATTGGGATAAAATGTGTTGACTTAGTCAATCTATCCACAATCACCTAGATTGAATATTTCTTTCTCAGAGTCAGAGGTAATCCAAATGCAAAATCCATTGTGACATGCTCCTTTTTCCACTCAAGAATCATGATAGGTTGTAACAAACCCATTGGTACCTGATGTTCTACTTTTACTTGCTGACAAATCGAACACTTTATTATAGATTTATAGATTTACTGTTTCATACCCAGCAACCAATACATCCGTTTCAAATCACAATACATCTTCGTGCCACCCGGATGAATGAAATATATACTACTATGAGCTTTAGAAAGAATATCATTTTTCAAATCTGAATTATTCGGGACACAAATTCTATTCTGATAATGCAACATGCCATCTTCATCAATGCTATACTCTGAACTCAACTTGTCCTGAACCATCTATCTTTTCAACACCAATTTCGGGCCATCATCTTGTAACTCCCAAATCCGTTGAAAGAACACATGTTTTGTTCTTAATTTTGCTAATACATAACCATCTTCATTAAGAGACAAATGAGCGTTCATCACTCAAAGTGCAAACAAAGACGACTTTCGACTGAGTGCATTCGCAACCACATTAGCCTTTCCCGGGTAGTAATTAAGAACCAAATCATAATCTTTCAGTAGCTCTAACCACCATCACTGTCTCAAATTCAACTCCTTCTGAGTCATCAAATATTTTAGACTTGTATGATTTGTGTACATAAAACATTTCTCACCGTATAAATAGTGTCTCCAAATTTTCAAACCAAACACAATTGTAGCTAACTCAAGATAATGTGTAGGATAATTGCTCTCAAGTAGTTTTAAATACTGAGAAGCATAGGCCACTACTTTTCTCGACTACATCAATACAAAACCTAATCCATTTAAAGATGCATCACTGTAAACAACATACAGTACACCCGATTTGGGATGAGTAAAAAATGGAGCTTCTGTTAGCATTTTCTTAAACTGATCAAAACTCCGTTGACACTCATCAGACCGAAAAAAATTCAATATTTTTCTATAGTACTGAAGTCATTGGCAAAGGGATCATCGAAAAGTTCTTGACACAATGACAGTAATTGCAACAACCCATTTTTAGTCAAATTGGAACAGTAGTTTTGGGACCACAAATCTAAGATTGCAATAATGAGTTTACTATTATTTTAATGTCTGTAGCATGATATTATGATTCTGTGAAATTTTTGTTCAAAAAATTTATCATTTGAATGTTTAATTTGATAAAAGGACTAAATCGCGTACAGTGCAAAATTTGAGTTCTATTAGTTAAAGGTGTCTAATAGCTATGAAATGTTAAAGTGGGGGTCCTTATGTGGTAATTAGACTATGGTTAATGTTAGTGGACATTTATGGACATGCATTAAGTAATTTTAATGTTTTAACTTAAGGTTAATTATGTAATTTAGAAATTAAAGTTAAAATAACTTAAGAAAAATGTGTCCATCTTCTTCATTTTTATCATCTTCAACTGAAATTATCTAGGGAAGCCATAGATAAGGTTCATCCAAGCTATTTTCTTTGCATTGTAAATGGTTTTTGTCTCGTTTAAATTAATTTCTATGTTTTTGAGATAGTTACAGCTTAATCTAGCTAGCCTAGGGACTATTTTGCAAAATTTTTAAAGGTTTATTGATGAATATAGGTGTATTTTGATGTATGATGATAGAAAATGTATGCTTGTAGTTAGATAAACAACATTTGTAAAGTGAATTTTGACAAAATTATCATTTAGGGATTTAATTGAGAAATGTTAAAATTTTATGGTTAAATTGTTAAATAAATGAAAAATATGGGATGCTAGGGACTTAATTGAAATTTGACTAGCATGGGTGTAGGTTAATTGCATAAACATAAATTTGTATTTTTATGAGATAAGGAGTAAATTGTAAAAATGTAGAAATATTAGGGGCAAAAGTGTAAAGTTACCTTAATGTGTATTTTGGACTAAATTAAATTGATTGATGATTAAATAAGCTAAATTTGATATTATATAGATCAAAAAAAGCAAAATTCAGATTTAGATTGGGGGAAAAACAAGATGTTGGATTAGTCGATCTACTTTGTCATTTTTACATTCAAGGTAAGTTCGTATGTAATAAGCATTATTATAACTGTATTTTAAATGCTTTAATATTGCATAAATTATAACTACGACCTTGCGAATATATTCGATGATGATTCAACAAGTTTGAAATCTCCGTTGAACCTTAGGAATAGATTAGGATACAAATGACATGTCATTAGGGGTTATGTGATTTGGGTGCTGGTCCGTACGTCCTACCGGTGTCTAAGTTATTCGGCATGTGTTGTGGATTCTTGTCAGCTTGTGTGAGCAAAATCATGCAGGTTCGTCATGACCATTAGCTTGTATGAGCAGACCCGTTGATAGCTCGAGAATGAGCATTATATGTGATATGAGATTGAGATAGCTTCAGCTATGTATGTGACACTTGGAGTGTGAGATTTCTTGAGTATCTGATAGTATTACAAATGTTTTTATAGGTATATGAAAGATATGGATATGTATGAGATTGATATGAGATGGTACAAGTATGTTGATGAATCGTATAAGTTTGAAATTGAAGAAACTTGTGAAGTTCACATCTATCCTTGTGATTGAATATATTATAGGTTTGTGTGTTTATATGAGTTGTATATTCATATGATCAAATGTTTGAATTGTATAGTTTTGGTAAGTTGAGTTATTTTCATATGAGCTTACTAAGCTTTCTAGCTTACTCTGTTTATTTTTTCGTGTTTTATGGTGAAATCAAAGCTAGCTCAGACTTTGAAAATGTAGGAGACCTCATCACACTATCCAACTATCACTTTGGTACTTTTGAATCTATGTAGTTGGTTATATGGAATGTATAGGAGTTTGGTCATTTTGAAATATTTTGGTAATAGATTTACCCTTTTGAGTTGTCTTGTAAATGATGATGGATGTATTATGATTTTAGCCATGTGATTTGGCTTGTATTTGGCATGTTTTGCTCATTTATATATATGTGTAATTAATCTTGTGATGTGTGGTTGATTAGTGATAAAAGATGCTTTTTATGAATAGGCAATATGGATATCAAATGGTTGAGTTTTGAATATTGATATGTTAGTGAATCTAGACAAAATAATGCATATTTGAAAGTAGTTATATTGATGATTTGAGAAAGTGAAGTTTGGTATGAAAATTGAATGGCATATTGTGGTATTTGTGTGCCTTGTATATGTTGGTATTGAAATGGCATGAATTAAGTTTATTTGAGATTGGATGAATGCCTATTTTTTCCATATTGTGTGTCATTTGGGTTTGGTGTAGGTGTATGCAAATTTGGGTGGCAAAATGGCTTGGTAAATAGCCTATTTTTGTCCACACAGGCAGAGACACAGGTGTGTGTCTCAGCCTTGTATGATACACGGTCAGGTTACACTGCTGTGTTACCTCTGGTGTTGAATTAGAAATCAAGTTAGTATGCTCCACACGGCCTAGCACACAAGTGTGTGACTTGGCAGTGTGGCATAAGTCAGTATACCCTACAGGATTGGCAGAGCCGAGCACATAGCCTGGCACACGGGCAGGTGAGGCCATTTCAAAAGGGCACATGGGCTGGTCAAACGCGTGTGTGGTTGGTCGTGTGACCCAAGTCAGGGAGTTACACGGGGTTGGACATGGGCTAGGACATAGCCATATGATTTCATTTCAAATGTCCACATGGCCTGTGACACGGGTGTGTTTTTGGCCATGTGAGACACACGGCCGGGCCACACAAGCATGTGTCCCCTGTAGTTTGAAAAATTTTATAAGTTTTCCAAAAATTTCATAAGTTATCAATTTAGCCCTGAACCACCCCGAATGCATGTTTAGGGCCCCGTAGGCTCATATTAGGGACATTATGAATGTATGTGAATGTTTTATATTTGAAATGGAAAATGTATGAGAAATGTTTGTTTAATTGTGTTGTACATCTGGTAGTGCTCCGTAACCCTATTTTGGCGTTGAATACGAGTAAAGGGTGTTACAGTAATATCCTGCTAAACCCCGAAAACTTTGCACTTCTATTATATTCTTCAGAATTTTCCAATTCACCACTGTAGGTACCTTGCTCCAGTCCACTCGAATCCCTTCAACTGACACAATATGACCCAAAAATCTAGCCTCATGAAGCCAGAATTCACATTTACTGAACTTTGCATAGAACTATTTCTCCCTTAAAATCTGTAACACAATTCTTAAATGTTGTGCATGCTCGGATTCAATCTTAGAATAGATCAGTATATCATCAATAAACACAACCACAAATCTATCCAAAAATGGTTGAAAACTTTGATTCATTAAATCCATAAAAGCAGTTGGAGCATTAGTCAAACCAAAAGGCATTACCAAAAACTCATAATGACCATATTGAGTTCTGAAAGTAGTTTTCTGCACATCACATTCTTTAACTTTCAACTGTAATACCCAGATCTGAGGTCTATCTTTGAAAAGACTGCAACACCTTTCAATTGGTCAACCAAATCATCAATACGAGGTAAAGGATATTTATTCTTGATTGTGACCCTTTCCAGCTGTTTGTAACTATACACAATCTCAAAGAACCATCTTTCTTTTTCACAAATAAGACAGGTGCACCCCAAGGTGACATACTCGGTCTGATGAACCCTTTGTCTAGTAACTCGTGCAACTATGTCTTTAATTCTTTCAACTCAGCTGGTGCCATTCTATACGGTGTTACTGATATTGGAGCTATTCTTGGAACCACACCAATCACAAACTCAACGTCACGATCCAGTGGTAAACCCAGCAATTCCTCAGGAAACACATCAGTAAACTCATTAACAACTGGTAACTATTCTAACTTCGATTCATAACCCCGAGTATCAAGAATGTAAGCTAAAAATGCCTCATTACCATTTCGCATTAATCTCTAAGCTGAAAAAGCTGAAATAATTCTAACAATTTCTTTCGCATTAATCTCTCCTGTCTGACATTTCAGATCAATCTGTTTTTCTCTACAATTTACTATAGCATCATGCTTCGTCAACCAATTCATTCCCAATATATCATCAAATTCCCAAAAAGGTAGTAACATCAAATCAATAGGGAATTCACTGCCTTTTATTTTCAGTGGATAGTCACGACACACCAAATTAACTATTACCCATTGACCTAATGGATTAGTGACTTGAACATCATAATCAATAGGTTCAACAGAGAATTTCTTTTTTGACACTAATGCAGTGCAAACATAAGAATGTGTAGACCCAGGGTCAATCAATGAATACACAGTAACATCAAAAATATAAAATGTACCACAATTACGTCTGAACCTGTATCTGCCTCTCTCTCTCGGATAGCATAAGTACGTGCTGGTGCACTTGCCTCGGCCCAGTCAGCTGAATCGCTCATACCTGAATGAGTAGTCCAGTGGCACTACTCTGACATGAAAATCTACTTTTTTGAGAAGTGGCTAATTAGTTTTCTTTTTGTTCTCCCTCCTCTTTTAGCTATTAAGGACAATCTCGAATAAAATGATCAGTGGCCCTGCACTTATTACAAGCTCCTGTCTTGCCTCTACTTTCACCGAAGTGATTTTTCCTACAATACTTGCATTTAGGCCGAAGAGCATTCTGTACATTACCCACACTAGCTGTAGGTTTAATAGTTATGTCAAAAACCTATTGAGTCACCTTATTCATACTTGATTATTTCGGCATTGAGGTGGGTCGACTGAAATCATCTCTGGACTTTTTAGCTAGGAATGCTGGAAATGATTTGGAAGAGCTTTTATTATAGGATTCTTTATTCCTTCTTTCCCGTTGCATTTTTCTATTGTACACCTCTTCCATTTCTGATCACGATCTGACATAACAATAAATTCTCGTATTTCTGTGCCCCCAATCATCATTCTAATTTCATCATTTAACCCTTCCTCAAATCGAATACACATTTCTTCTTTAGTTGATACAATTTTCGGGGCATATCTACTGAGGTATACAAATTCCCTTTCGTACTCGGCTACTGATCGATTACCTTGTCGCAAGTCAAGAAATTCCATTTTCTTTTTATCCAAATATCTCTTTCTAACATATTTCTTTTTAAATTCACTCTGGAAAAATTCCCAAGTGATTTTCTCTTTCGGTGCCACAGCCACAATGGTCATCCACCAATTATATGTTTCATCTGTCATTAAAAAAATTGTACATCTCCAATAATCATCTGGAGAACAAGCCATTTCTTCAAAAACTCTCATTGTATTCTAAAGCTAATATTCAGCTTTAACTAGATCATCATTTGACCTACCCTAGAATTCTTCGGCCCCAAACTTTCAAAGTTTTTCTATAGGACTACGTTTACTGGATTCAATTACCGAAGGAGGTAGAGGTGCAATTGGTGTAACACCTCTAATCGGTATATGTTGCCGAAATAGGGTTACAAGGCATTACTGATCAACCACAACATAAATCATACATTTGTGCAATCATAATTAAAATCCATTCATCTCATTCACAATGTCCCTTATAAGGCTCTAAGAGACCTTAAAACATGCTTAGATGCGGTTCGGGACTAAACCAATAACATTTGCACACTTAGGGAAACTTAGAAAATTTTCTTTGATTTAAGGGTCACACCCCGTGTGCACGGCCACCAGACACGCCCGTGTCACAGGGCGTGTGAAAACAAGGCATACATACTGACTAGACGCGCCTGTGTGCCATGGTCATGAGAAAATTGAGGAGGTTAATGACTTGGGTTACACGGCCAGCCACACACCCGTGTGCCAACCCGTGTGTCACACACGGCCGTATAACATAACCATGTGTCGCAGATGACTGAGACACACACTCGTGTCTCTGCCCGTGTGGACAAAAATAGGCCATTTGAAAAGCCAATTTGCTACCTTTTTCTCATGCACGCCTAGCCATCAAAATGGTATCTTTTTAACACATATATAGGCAGCCAAAACATACCAAATCTCACACATATCATGCCATCTATCTTCAACCATTTCAACTACTCATTTCCATATTCGAAACATACCAATTCATTATGCCAAAATCATCAAAACTTACATAACTTCTAAATGCATTTACTCATCAAATTATCATCCATATCATCATCTCAAAATCAAATCACAATATACCAACTTCCAAGCATTAATACAAAAACTAATAACCAACCAAATGAACAACCATTTAGCTATATCAACAACTATGGCAAACATACCAAAACAAGCCAACATATAAGGCATTTTATACATCACACATATATATATCACTTATCAAACACATAATTCAAGCCAACTTAAATGGCCATACATACCAACATTTACAAGCAAAATCTAATGGCCAAAATCATAACTCAAAACATACCAAAATGACATTAGCCTATACATGCCATATACCATATATACTAAGCTCCAAAAGTACCAACAAGTAGGCGATAGTCTGATGATGGTTCCCGATGATTCCCGATGTCTGAGCTAGCTTCGATAATCTATAAAAAATGGAAAAAACACATAAAGTAAGCTTTAAAATCTTAGTGAGCCATATACAAATTCTAACACCCCTTACCCATATCCGATGCCAGGACAGGGTTCGAGGCGTTACCGGATTTAAACACTCACAACATGCAAAACCGAGCCACAAAATTTTTGCCCAAAATTAAAACATCTCAAACACATGCATATCGTCCCTTATACAGGACTTCGAAGCCTATAACATACATCAGGGTGGTTCGGGACTGAACTGAGAATTTTCAACAAACTTTTGACAACTTAATCAATTTTCTTGCTTTGGGAGAGTTACACGCCCGTGTGGGTTGGGTCGTGTGGTCACACATGCGCGTGTGGCTTGTGACACCCCTATATCCTCAGCCCAAATAACTCTCTGTTTATGACGTCAGCTAAACAAATTGATCCACACAGTCAAGCCACACGTCCGTGTGCTAGACAGTGTCCTCCACACAGTTGAGACACATGGCCGTGTCTTTGCGCTTGTGGCCAACACTTAGGCTATTTTTCATTTCTTATGTTGTCCTTAATTCTTTCCCATACTTTACACATCATGGACCCAACTTATAGCAGCAATTTTATGGGTAATCGACCTTGAGAAAAATTCAAATAAATAATTTGCATATTGTCTTACATGTGTTTATTACCCAGCATTTAATCTCTACACATTCTAAAATTGTCCGTGTTTAATCATTATCAACTTACTACCAAGCCACATATTCATTCCATGGCCAAGACCACCTCGAATGGTTCTAGGACATTCATCATATACATGTGTTATACTAATTATTCATAGCAACCAATCATAATCACACAACATGCATTAACCCATAGCAGGAATAATTAGGCTTACAAGCCATAACCATAATAAGCCACGTCTCATGGCTATTTACAATAGATCAATATAAACCAATACATTTGGCTAATCATAACAACATCTAATGTAAAAAATTTTCCTTATACATGCCACTCACTTGAAAGTGTTTAACACACATATGACAATACTCTAGAGTTGATAGCTTGATAGTGTGATGCTGCCTCCGACGATCTCCAACCCCAAGCCAACCTGAGAACACTAAGGAAATGGAGAGGAGGGAGTAAGCTTAAAGCTTAGTAAGTCCATATGAAAATAGTAAGCATTATAACAACATGTTTCCTTAGGCAATCAACCATAATGACACTTTTACTCATATTCTGGTTAAGCTATTTTCTCGAGTTATAGTTATTAATTTATTTATATTTGGAGTTACAGAACTCCAAATTAAGATTCGTTAATTTTCCCTGAAACTAGACTCATTTATCTTCTTAAATCAAAATTTTTAGAATTTTTGGTTGAGCCAATAAGTACAGTTTATTATTCAAAGTAGCCCTATTTTTCTGTCTGACAACTTCAAACTTTCTTCACTAAAATTTATTTATCTCATAGTACGAGACTCAGATAATGTTGCCTTCTCTTTCTACTGAAAGTAGACTCATTAAGGATTGCAGTCATATGATTCCTAACTCATAATTATTTTTGTACAATTTCTAGTGGTTTTCCAATTCTGAATAGGGGATTCCAAACTCATTCTGACACTGTCTCACAAGAATTCATATATCTCATCATATGAGATTCCTTTACTAGCACCATTTCATTTATCTAAAACTAGACCCAATAATCTTTAATTTCATATTTTATTCAGTCTCTAACTCAATTTCCACAAGTTTTGGTGGATTTTCAAATTCAGACTATTGCTGTTGTCCAAAACTGTTTCAGTGCAAATTCATAGTAACTATCATAAGCTCATTGATCATGGACTCATCATTTCATGAAACCCATATCTCAATACACAATGTAAGTAAACATGATATTAAAACAAAATTCATAATCATAAGCATAAGGATGGTTCATCTTTCAAACCTTTTTACTTGTTTATCATGTATACACATACATATGCATGAATTTGCTTACTCATCATTTATCACATTTCAATAAGGCATCACTTATGAGTATAATGTACGTACTTGTAAATATCCGTAGCATATCAATCAGCTTTACCTTTATCACTATGCCCATCTCAGGACTTTCATCGCATTATTCATTATAATACCCGTTGAATTTCTCGAAAATCTCGATGGATAATCCATTTACTGTCAAGTCATACAAGTGATCATCTCGAGTACGCACTCCCGCGAACATCACATCTTACAGTGGGATTACAAGACCAGGATAAATCCCCCGTAATATTAACCCATAGGGTATTGTCGGGATTACCAGTCCAGGCTAAATCCCTTGTAGCGACAAACACCTGTAATGAGCTAGGATCTGAATTACCAGTCCAGGCTAAATTCAGTCCCTAGTTGGATTACTCATTTGGGCTAAATCCACAATGCACACATATTCTTCGAGAGGCTCGATCACTCAAGGAACTCCCGTCTGGGCTAGATCCTTTCTATATTTGAGATCAACGGATTACCCGTCCGGGCTAAATCCTTTTTCTGCAACACATGCAAGATCTCAAGTCATGTAAGCCATGGTTTATCCATCGAATTTCCCTTTTTATTCAACCAAGATTTTTCTCTTTTCATCAAGTATCTCATTATGCATAGCTGATCATGCAATGTACATCCAATTCAACACATTTCCATGTTTAATTAGACATTAGTCCATGAAATAAACATGGTATTGCATACAATTATATTTAGGCATTTGTTACAATATATAGTTTTTATATCAACTAAATAAATATCCATCACACTATGCTAACACATCAATTTAAGTTCAAGTATGAACAATAATATTGTTGCATTATCATTTACATATGAACTTACCTCAGTTTCGAGTACGACTATTTATTTCAAGTTTGTGCTTAACCTTGTTCAATCTCGTTCTAGGACCAAATCTTGTTTTCCTCGATCTATAATATCACATTTAGCCTATTAAATAGTCACAACATTCATAAGGGTCCAAAAATCATATTTTAACAAATTTTCATTTTGACCCCTAAACTTTCACATATTTGCACTTTTCCCCAATGCTCGTAAAATGATTTTTATTCAATTTCCTTGCATTTCAAGCCTAGCCGAATCATTTTCATAACTATGGCAGCCCCCAATTTCCACTAAATCAACCTTTTATGAGTAATTTATAACTTTTACGATTTAGTCCTTTTTAAGCATTTTTATCGAAAATCACTTAAGAAAAGTCATTTATGACACACCGAGCCTTCATATTCTACCATTAAACATCAAAATAGATGCATATCATTCATGGGTAAATTTTTAAAAATAAACCCTAGCTCAAAATAATCGTAGAAATGAGTAGAGCATGTTATCGGGATTTAAAAAATGTAAAGAATATAAAAAACGAGGCTTGAATGCACTTACTATTGAGCTTGGAAGCTTGAAAACCCTAACTATGTCTTGTCCCATGCAATACTCGACAATAGGTAGAAGATGGACAAGAAATCTAGCTTTTATTTTGTCTTTTAGTCCACTTAATGACCAAATGACCAAAATGCCCTTTTAGCCTTTTTTTAAAATTTTATCCATCCACGCCCATTTTTGTCCAAAATTTTAGAACTTGGTCAAATTTCTATTTAAGACCCTCTAATTAAAAATCAAATTCCATTTTATACTAAAAATTCTAGAACTCATATTTTGCAATTTATTCAATTTGGTCCTTAAAGTCTAATTGAGCACCTTAGACATAAAATTTCTTCATGAAATTTTCACACAAGCATGTAAGCATATCATAAACCTTATAATGATCATAAAATAATTATTTCTACTTTGAATTTGTGGTCTCAAAACCACTATTCTGACTAGGGCCTAATTCGGGATGTTACATTTCTCCCGCCTTTAAGGATTTTCGTCCCCGAAAATCTTACTAGAAGAGTGGTTTAGTTTCTCATAATCTTTACTATCTCATAATTAGTGCTAAAGAACTTTTACTTTACCTTTCATTAAAATTCGGGGTCTCATTTAGCTTTCCCAATAACTCATGATATATAAAAGTCCGAATCTCAATCCAATTAACTAGGACTAGCTTTCCGAGAAATCTGATAATCTCATAAATACATGATTCCATTAACCTATTTGGCAGATTTAACATTTACCAAAACAATTTGCGAATTTCATCATTGTCAACCAGAAATCCATATATCCTTTTTCTCTTTCAAATATAAGAATAATCCTGACAAGAAATCCATAATCATCTCGTTCTCATTTCCATTCTAATATCACTACTGACGAAGATCGTTCTGATATCACCCGATGTTTAGTACTAGTCCTGATAACCTTTCATGTATTCAATTTACAAAGATCAGAAATGTTGAGTTTTAAAATCGATCATCAATGTATTACTCCTATGATTTTTCTTGAAAACTCTTTGCATAAGCCCAAATTTTTTTTATTTTTTTATTTCAAGTACTTGTAACCACATTTTTCCCTTCTCAAGGATTAGGCAATAACTGACTTAAGTCATTTGTACAATCCCACACTCAATTCCCTTTATGACAGTAAATACATTAGCCATCCCATTGCTTTATTGACTTAGAACACATCACAATTTATTCAATAACATATTATTGAAATTCAAGAAGTTTTTTGTTCAGTGCATACCCCATCGGCTGAAAGACTTTGGTCAATAACGTTCTCGTTCATTCAAAGCTATAATGACATGTAATAGACCATTCAAATTTCACAAGACGAAAACTTTATCATTTAGAACAACTTTAAATCGTAACAAGGTCTTCTAAGATATAGACACTTTCATTCAGATTATCTATCTTTTACCCGGAGAGAGGTAAAATCTTGTTCCCAGACACGAATACCTTATTTAATCTTTCAAATAATATCAATACCACTTGAACCACTGAGTCGGTATTAATCATCAATAAATGACATTTTAAGAGATCCTCTTTTTCAGTTGATAGGATGGTTTGACATGAAACCATTCAAAGCTCACTTATCATACTAGCCAAAGTCCATTTCAATTGCATTAGATCAAGATAACAAAAATGCCTCAATTGAATGCATTAACTTTGATTAACTTACTCAAGGAAAGGAGTCCACCATACAAACTGAAACTGCAATTTCATTTATATATTTATTGATATCAGTTCTTTACACAAAGATTTAGAGAAATCCAGATACGGGGGTCATCACGTTACTATAATCAAGCCAGAAGCACGTTCATAATCGACATAGTCATCATAAGTTGAAGAACATACCTTGGATGCGAGTGATCATTGGTAATTTACGAGATGAAGATAACATGAAAACCAAAATAAATAAATCCAAGACAGAGGAATCCAAGATAAAGATATCCAAGGTACAGAAATCCAAGATACCATATCATAATGAAAGACCCAGAAAAATGTTCATAAGAAAAATATGAAGGATCTTGATAATTCTTCAGAGAAAAGGAGTCTAGAAGAATACATCAATCCTACCCACTGGGATTAAAGGCAATAAGGATAATATACCTTCCCTTATATGTATATTGAATAGAGCACCAATTAGGAGAAATAGATTTATATCATCATGCATATTATTTCATAAAGTCCCATTAGATGGAATGTAATGGAATGCCAGAGAGACATAGAGCAATGTAGATTATATACCAATCAAGCTATTAATACTTCTGTCTATACATCATGATTAGAAAGCACTCCCATAAATCAATGATTTTATTAGTAGGGCAGTAACTGTAAAAATATTTTCGATAACAGTTCAACATACATAATACCTCGGAAAGGACTGCCATAATCTGGTATCTTACCTTTCAACATTATTCCTTCAATTATTTCTGCCATCGTAAATCTCACATTATGCTTTTTATTAAAGAAGTTCAGTTCTGAAGAAATTTCCTGTTAATACATTTCCCAACAACTTACCCTACTAGTACTATCATTACTTATCAATCCAATTTAATCTCTGATCATGTTCATAATCATTCTATAGCCGAACCCTTCGGTATCATGCTTGTGAACTTACTCAATATGAATCTCATGAAATTCCTTCACAAAACACCACTCTGGTAAGGGGGTAGGGTTGTAAGATCCCTAATTCATTTCTCATACTCATATACATATATCGCTAGCTCATTATCAAAGTAACATTTTCAAAAGCATATCATTCACTTCAGACAAACTTTTATTCACGTTTGTATGACAAGAACTTTTCAGTTATCTTATTTAAACAAGTATATTTATGTATACATTCTATGGGTTTTGGGTAGCTTACTAATCTCATTCATTCAATCAAACAAATCAAGCATATATCTTTTCATAAAGGCCAAACAAACATGGACAAATACATCACAGTTTAAACTTTCATCTCATATGTTATCGTGTACATATCATGAAATTTTATTCACTTTTCTAATTTTAAGCTTATCATAACTGTACATTACCTGAATGCCTTAGCTTCTCATCGAACATGATCGGTATAGCTCGATTGGAGGGCACCTTTGTCCAAAAAGGATGATTCTCATTCGCATCAGGATATATCACATTATCACGGGTTTGTGGCATGTATAGCTAGACTTTCATACAGGTTAGGTTGGTCTGATAACTGACTAAACCATAGCTCTGATACCATTAAATGTAACACCCTTTACCCGTATCCGACACTGGGACAGGGTTCGAGGCTTTACCGGACTTAAACACTAACAACATGCAAAACTGGGCCACAAATTTTTTCCCAAAATTAAAACATCTCAAACACATGCATATCGTCCCTTATATAGGCCTTCAAAGCCTATAACATACATTGGGTGGTTCGGGACTGAACCGAGAACTTTCGACAAACTTTTGACAACTTAACCAATTTTCATGCTCTGGGAAAGTCACACGCCCATGTGGCTTGGGACACGCCCGTATCCTCAGCCCGTGTAACTCTCTATTTATGACATCAGCCAAACAAATTAATCCACACGGTTAAGCCATAGGCCCGTGTCCTCCACACAGCTGAGACATATGACCGTGTCTCTGCCCGTGTGGCCAACACTTAGGCTATTTTCCAAGCCTTATGTTGTCATTAATTCTTTCCCATACTTTACACATCATGGACCAAACTTATAGCATCAATTTAATGGTTAATCAACCTTGAGAAAGATTCAAATAAATAATTTACATATTGTCTTACATGTGTTTATTACCTACCATTTAATCTCTACACATTCTACATTTGTCAATGTTTAATCATTATCAACTTACTACCAGGCCACATATTCATTCCATGCCCACGACCAGCTCAAATGGTTCTAGGAT
This sequence comes from Gossypium hirsutum, assembly GCF_007990345.1. Classification (NCBI taxonomy): domain Eukaryota; kingdom Viridiplantae; phylum Streptophyta; class Magnoliopsida; order Malvales; family Malvaceae; genus Gossypium; species Gossypium hirsutum. The sequence goes on along the minus strand of NC_053428.1, from coordinate 88,530,565 downwards.
ATTCATCATATACATGTGTTATACTAATTATTCAGAGCAACCAATCATAATCACACGGCATGCATTAACCCATAGCAGAAATAATTAGGCTTACAAGCCATAACCATAATAAGCCATGTCTCATGGCTATATACAATAGATAAATATAAGCCGGTACATTTGGCTAATCATAACAACATCTAATGTAAAAACTAGTCCTTATACATGCCACTCACTTGAAAGTGTTTAATACACGTATGGCAATACTCTGGAGTTGATAGCTTGATAGTGTGATACTGCCTCTGACGATCTACAACCCCGAGCCAACCTGAGGACACTAAGGAAATGGAGAGAAGGGAGTAAGCTTATAGCTTAGTAAGTCCATATGAAAGTAATAAGCATTATAACATCTTTCCTTAGGCAATCAACCATAATGACACTTTCACTCATATTCTGGTTAAGATGTTTTCTCGAGTTGTAGTTATTAATTTATTTATATCTGGAGTTACGGAACTCCAAATTAAAATCCGTTAACTTTCCCTGAAACTAGACTCATTTATCTTCCTAAAATAAAATTTCCAGAATTTTTGGTTAAGCCAATAAGTATAGTTTATTATTCAAAGTCTCCCCTATTTCACTATTTGATAGCTTCGACCTTTCTTCACTAAAATTTATTTATCTCATACTACAAGATTCGGATAATGTTCCTGTCTCTTTCTACTAAAAATAGATGCATTAATAATTTCATTCATCTGATACCTAACTCATAATTATTTTTGTAAAATTTCTAGTGATTTTCCCAATTCAAAACAGGGGATTCCGAACTCATTCTAGCACTGTCTCACATGAATTAAGATATCTCATAATATGAGATTCCTTTACTAGCACCATTTCTTTTATCTGAAACTACACCCAATAAGCTTTAATTTCATATTTTATTCATTCTGTAACTCAATTTCCACTATTTTTGGTGGATTTTCAAAATCAGACTATTGTTGCTGTCCAAAACCATTTCAGTACAAATTCATAGTAATTGTCATAAGCTCATTGATCATAGACTCATCATTTCATGAAACCCATATCTCATTATACAATGTATGTTAACATGATATTACAACACAATACATAATCATAAGCATAAGGATGGTTCACCTTTCAAACCTTTTTACTTGTTTATCATGTATACACATACATATGCATGAATTTGCTTATCATCATTTATCACATTTCAATGAGGCATCACTTATGAGTATAATGTACGTACCTGTACATATCCGTAGCATATCAATTAACTTTACCTTTATCACCACGCCTATCTTGGGACTTTCATCGCGTTATTCATTGTAATACCCGTTGATTTTCTTGGAAATCTCGATGGATAATCCATTTACCGTCAAGTAATACAAGTGATCATCTCGAGTACGCTCTCCCGCGTACCTCACATCTTATGGCAGGATTACCAGTCCAGGCTAAATCCCCCGTAATATCAACTCATAGGGTATTTTTGGGATTACCAATCTAGGCTAAGTCCCTTGTAGCGACAAACACTCGTAATGAGCTCGGATCTGAATTACCAGTCCAGGCTAAATTCAAGCCGTAGTCGGATTACCCATCCAGGCTAAATCCACAATGCACACATATTCTTCAGGAGGCTCGATCACTCAAGGAACACCCATCTGGGCTAGATCCTTTCTATATTTGAGATCAACGAATTACCCGTCCGGGCTAAATCCTTTTTCTGCAGCACATACAGGATCTTAAGTCATGTAAGCCATGGTTTATCCATCAGATTTCCCTTTTTATTCAATCGAGATTTTTCTCTTTTCATCAAGTATCTTATTATGCATAGATGATCATGCAATGTACATCCAATTCAACACATTTCCATGTTTATTTAGCCATTAATCCATGAAATAAACATGGTATTGCATACAATTATATTTAGGCATTTGTTACAATATATAATTTTTATATCAACTAAATAATATCCATCACACTATGCTAACACATCAATTTCAGTTCTAGTATGAACTATAATATTGTTGCATTATCATTGACATATGAACTTACCTCGGTGTCGAGTACGACTATTTATTTCGAGTTTGTGCTTAACCTTGTTCAACCTCGTTCTAAGCCCCAATCTTGTTTTCCTTGGTCTATAATATCACATTTAACCTGCTATAGTCACATTATTCATATTGGTCAAAAACCATATTTTTACAAATTTGAATTTAACCTCTAAACTTTACATATTTGCACTTTTGCCCCAATGCTCAGAAGATGATTTTTATTCAATTTCCTTGCATTTCAAGCATAGCCGAATCATTTTCATAACTATTGCAGCCCTCAATGTCCACTAAATCACCCTTTTACGAGTAATTTATAACTTTTACGATTTAATCCATTTTAAGCATTTTTACCGAAAATCACTTAGCAAAAGTCGTTTATTACACACCAAGCCTTCATATTCTACCATTATACATGCATATCATTCATGGGTAAATTTTTAAAGATAAATCCTAGCTCCAAATAATTGTAGAAATGAGTAGAGCATGTTATCTGGATTTCAAAAATGTAAAGAACATAAAAAACGGGGCTTCAATGCACTTACTATTGAGCTTGGAAGCTTGAAAACCCTAACCATGTCTTCTCCCATGCAATATTCGGCCATAGGTAGAAGATGGACAAGAAATTTGGCTTTTATTTTGTCTTTTAGTCCATTTAATGACAAAATAACCAAAATGCCCTTTTAGCCTTTCTTTAAAATTTTATCCATCCAAGCCCATTTTTGTCCGAACTTGGTCAAATTGCTATTAAGACCCTCTAATTAAAAATCCAATTTAATTTCATTCTAAAAACTTCTAGAACTCATATTTTTCAATTTATTCAATTTAGTCCTTAAACTCTAATCGAGCACTTTAGACATAATATTTCTTCATGAAATTTTCACACAATCATGTAAACATATCATAGACCTTATAATAATCATAAAATAATTATTTCTACTTCAGATTTGTGGTCTCTAAACCACTGTTCCAACTAGGCCCTAATTTGGGATGTTACACAAATAAAGTCATCACATGAATATTTACATAACAAATCAAATATGCTGAACATAGCTATTCACATTCAAATTCATAAACCTCTCTCATTGAACATATATTCGATATATTAATCGGTTTCATCAAATACTTTCCATTTCAATACTCGTGTAAATCTTGTACATACCTGAGTCACTTAGCTCATTCACATATTTTTTCTCAACTTGTCTTTGCCCGTTGAACCGTTTGAAATCATCAAGGATACTCGGCAATCATATTTAGCTAGTACAATGCCATATCCTGGATATGGTCTTACATGTTATCACATATCGATGCTACTGTCCCAGACAGGGTCTTACACGAAATCGATTAACGATACCAATGTCCCAGACATGGTCTTACATATAATCTCAATAAAATGCCAAAGTCCTAGACACGGTCTTACATGTAATAACATCTCGGTAACCTAATGTCATGACATTCATATCCTATACTATTCCTAAGGTTCGTACGGGACTTTCAAATATCGTTACTTCGTTGATTCTTGCTCGTATTTGCTTGTTCAACATTCATAGCATTTCAATGACAAATAAACACATATAATTCAATTTAAAGACATTTATTTGCAGATGAACTTACCTCGTATTCGAAATAGAGGGGTTGGATCGACTATTTGATAACTTTAGATCCCCCTGATCTAGATCCGATTTCTTTCGTTCTTGATCTATATACATTCAAAATTAACTCTTTTATTCATCAACACATTCAATTTCATCCACAAACACATATTTGGGCATTTTTACACTTTGGCCCCTAAAGTTAGACATTTATTCAATTTAGTCCCTATTTCATAAATACACAAAATTCACAAAAATCAATATGACCCATGCTGAGTTGAATTCTCTATAGGTGCCTAGAAGCCCATATTTTTCATTTATTTCACAATTTAACCCTCAACTTACACTTTTCTCAAATTAAATCCCTAATTGACATTTTTGTCAAAAATCACTTTACAAAACATGTATATCAAACACCAAGCTTGCATAATTCATCATCAAACATCATAAAACTCATGAATTAATCAATGGAATTTTTCAAAATCACTAACAAACTCAAAAATTAAGGCACGGGCTGGCTAGTACTCGAAGCAACAATCACAAAAACATATAAATCATCAAACACGAATCAAAACCGTACCTTAATTGCTTGAATTTACAAGGTCGAATGAAGAACCCTAGAATGATTTCTTATTCTTTCTTATTTTTAGTTATGGATCATGGAATAAAGATGATAATGCTTTTGTTTTGTTTATCAATTACATTAATACATGGTTTACCATTTTAACCTTTGTTTAAAACATTATAATTCATATAATTCAAGGCCATTTGTGTCCATCTCCACTAACCATGGTCTAATTACAAAATAAGGACCTTTAATTTAATAAGCCATAGAAATTAAGCACTTTTAACAAGTGGAATGCAACTTTTGCATTTTACGCTATTTAGACCTTTTTCTCAAATTGAGCTATTAAACGATAAAATTAGCTCACAAAATTTTCACACATGCATATTCACATACTGTAAACACCAAAAATAATATTAAAATAATTTTCTAACCTCAAATTTTTGGTTCCAAAATTACTATTCTTATTTAGCTAAAATCAGCTATTATAATCAGAGGTGCTACAAATGGTGCATTAGGGGAAGGAGGTTGCTGAGCCTAATTTCTTCCTTGCATAAATTCATTAAACCATGGTTCATAAACCCATAAAATATATTTTTGAGTTCCTATTCTTGCATCAGAGAAATTGGGACACTACTACTTGTCTCATGCTTAGATGTTTGTACTTCGTTGTTAGCTTCATCACGTTCAGCATGTTTAGATTTATCTGACATCTTTAAAATCTATAAGAAAAACAATGATTTGATCGGATCATACACATCACACTATCACATATTTATATGGCATGTATTTCTAGACACTTTACACGTTACATTAGTTCTGAGAACCGGCTAAATCGAAGCTCTGATACTAATAAATGTAACACCCCTAACCCATATCCATTGCAGGAACAGGGTTATAGAGCATTACTGGCCTTTACGGATTAATTACGAACATTTCATAATTTTTAATACATATATCATAACTCATTCATATAATACTCATATGGTCTATTATATGGGCCCTCGAAGCCCAAAATGGGCGTTAGAAGTAAATCGGGACTTGACCAAAGACTTCAAAATTTTTTCGCAAAATGTCAAAATTTTCTTAAAAACAAGGGACACATGCCCGTGTGGCCAGACTGTGTGGCTTACATGGCTAGGAGACACGCCCATGTCTTAGGCCGTGTGGGAATTCGATGTGAGACACACGGCCGTGTTCTAGCCCATGTTCTTACCCATTTAACTCTCTAACTTATGCCACATAGCCAACCACATGCCTGTGTGCTGGGCCATGTGCAAGGTGCAGGGTTCACACAGCCAAGCCACACACCCGTGTGCTAGGCTATGTGAAAAAACCTGGCCATCTGTATTGAAATTTTAAAGTGCAAGGGGCATACGGCCAAACCACATACCTATCTACCAGGCTGTGTGTCACACATGGTTAAGACACATGCCCGTGTGGACGAAAATAGGCCATTTTAAGGCCACTTTTCTTATCCTTTTTAACATCAACCTGCACACAACAATCTCATATACCAATATAACTCAACCACGCAACCAATGCAAGTCAAAACATTTTTTTAACATGAAATAACATCTCAAACATTTCCATTACTTATACTTACCTATTTAACTCATTCCACAAATTTATCAAATTTTATTTCTAACTACTTGCATACAAACATTTAAGATTCATAACCATATTTCAATCTATTTCATTATCAAACCAACTTTATACATGCCATATAAACTAAAATTTACATTGCGAAAACTCTCGGATTAATCTGGATAGTGTGGCTTGATATGTTGATCCAATCCTCCAACCTCACACTAATCTACAAAGAGCATTAAACAACACAAGTAAGCTTAATGAAGCTTAGTAAGTTCATAGGCTTTAAATATAAATCTTACCAAACATACTAAATAATTCAATTAGATTAAGCATTTCACAACATTTCCTGCCAACCACAACTTTGATTGATGAATTCACATAATTGAGATCAATATCAATAACTATTGAAATTATTTCACATTAATCCATGTAATACTTACCAATCGTTGTCAAATTAGAGAATGTATTATGGATTTGAGTACATCGTTTTCTTGATGCCATAGTCCAACTATGGTTTTACACAATTGCCATGGTCCTACCATGGTCTTACACTCATAATGCCATAACCTAGTTATGGTCTTATCATCAGGATGCCATAGCCCAGCTATGGTCTTACACGTATACATATTCTGCCATGGTCCAACCATGGTCTTACGTTCAAGGTGCCATAACCAAGTTATGGTCTTTTCATTAAAATACCATAGCCCAACTATGGTCTTACATTCAAACATTGCCATGGTCTAACCATGGTCTTACGTTCAAGGTGCCATAACCCAGTTATGGTTTTTTCATTAAAATACCATGGCGCAGCTATGGTCTTGCATTCAAACATTGCCATGGTCCAACTATGGTCTTATCCATCAATTTATCTTGTGTCACAGAACGATTGTACTCAATCCTGCGTTCCACTTAATTTGAATTTTCAATTCAATTTTCATATATTTACAATAATCATAATTCAATAAAAAAAATATGAAATAATACATTATATCATTCCTAAATTAACAAGTAATCATGAAAGTTCAACCATATGAACTTACCTATGCCAATTTGTAGAATTTGTTGTAATTCAGGGACTATTAAGCTAAAATTATTCATTCATTAGCATCTAATTCAAATCTAATTCACTGCACAATTTATGCCCTTCAATTTTTAAAATTACACATTTACCCCAACTTTTACAATTTTTACAATTTGGTCCTTTACCAATTTTTCCACCAAATAAGCTATTTTTTCTCAATTAAAACTTCCCTAAATATTCTAAGCTATTACAAAACCTTTGATAAACACAATTTAATGTTAGATTCAATCTTTTCACAATTTGGTCCTAATAATCAATTTCTATTGAAACCACTTGATAAATTCATCATATAATAAAATTAAAGCTAGAAATCCATATTAATTCACTATAAACTTCCAGCACTCATCAATGGTTTCTTTCAAAATCACCCATGAAATAAAAAACTAATGAATTAAATAGTTGGAACTAATTGTAAAAGTCTCAAAAATACAAAAATTTTAAGAAAAGAGCAAGAATTCAACTCACATGTAATAAAAATATGAAAAGCCAGCTTTTGGAGGACCTCCTATGGCTATTTTTGGCTAAAGATTGATGAAGAAATGTCTAGATTTAATTTGGTCGCTTATTTTTATTTTGTACCTTAATTTCTCATATGACCATTTTGCCCCTAAGTCATAAAATTTCAAAAAAAATTTCTCTGCACAAACCGTTTCAGGCTTCCGTCCTCCCTTATTTACCACTTAAGCTATTTAATCCCTATTTCTTTAATTGACAAGTTTTACACCCTTTTCAAGTTAGTCCTTTTTAATTAATTAATTGTCAAGACGTTAAAATTTTCTAATAAAACTTTAATACTAACCTAATAACACTCCGTAAATATTTATAAAAATATTTGTGGTTTGATTTATGAAATCGAAGTCTTGTTTCTGCATTTTTGAAACTAATTAATCTAATAAATATTTCGAAAACATAAATTACTAATTCATAGTTTTTCCTAAATTCATAAATTACTCAAATGTAACACCCCAAACCCGGCCTAAACGTTATGGCCAAATCTGGCAATGTCACATGGAAGGGATTTTGAAACGGAGCTATCTTGATAAAAACCTTAAGCTTATAAACCTTAATTTCTTTCATTTATTTCAAAACAAATATCCAATTAGTCGACTTGCCTTAAAATGTACCATTTTAGCAGAAGCTTAGGAAAATCGTTGTGTTTAAGTAAAACAGTTCACATTTTTAGAAAATCATGTTTTAGGTAAAACCATCAAAGTAATAAGAAAGTTAAATCCAAAAACCCAAAACCAGAGCCAAACAGTTTAAAAGAGTCTAGAGAGTCCCAAAAAATACAGCCTCTCAAATCTCAGTGCCAAAACTTAAGTAAAACCATAAAACAAAAATAAAACAGTAATAACGAGTGGTCACCGTCGAGTCTTTCGCTGCCACGATCCACCTAACTCTATGGATTACTTGTACAAAACAAACAGAAAAGGGTTGAGTTTACGTAAACTCAGCATGTAACCCAGCAGAATTAGACATGCAAACATACAGATTATCAAACATCAGACAAATACAAATTAGGGCCCATGCCCATTTCAGATGCAGATATAGATCCGGACCTATGCCCATCTGAGATACAGATATAAATCTACAAATAATAATTAGAAATAAAAAATCCTACCCCCATCCTCTACACATCATCTTCAACCATCCCTACACACCATGTGGGGTTAAAAACACCCACTCAGCCCTACACACCACATATTATCGATGCAGCACACAGTAGATATAATATAGCCATGCTGCCAGATAATAGGCATAAATTGTCTTTCAGAACACTTCCTCCAATATACATCATCCCATCCCCAATATTAGATACAGAAATATACAAATGCAGATAAACAGACTAAGGTGCTCAAATGCTTACATATAAGCGTATATAGATAACAGAAAAGAAAATAATAGTGCAAGTAGACATGTATCAATATCCTAATAAGATCAGGATATCAAACAATTAGGTCATACAGTTTAGGGTTTATTTAGCCCTTACTAGCCTTACAGTAGGCTCGCATTCATTTCGAACAACCCGTGCAACCCTAGGCAAAAACTCAGATAAATAGGCCCACATGCCCAGATTGGCCTGACACGTGTGGATCACACAGCCTGGCCCAGAAACCATACACCCTTGTGTACTGCCCGTGTGGCTCACATGGCCATACTCTGAACCACTACATGGTCGTGTGTTGCGCACGACCTTTCCTTCATCGACCACACGGTCATGTTCTCGCACACGGCCTACCTTACAGGTGACCGCACACCCATGTGGCGTCAATAGCAAGGTTTTTCAGCTTTTCCCAACTATCATTTTTTTTGCATTTTGGGTACATACGTGGTACTGTTTTGCAGCAAAAGCACTTCGAGCTTTCCAAAATTGAAAACCAAAATATCCAACATCAATTTAGAAATTGATTTAACAGGCTCCGACAATAATGAACTAACAGAAACTTGACTTACCATCCACGAAGAACTTTTGTTAACACTTGTTAAACCAAAGAAGTGAATTTCACTACTCGAAACCTTCGCCTACACGTTAAATTGCAATAGAAACCAGATTCTTAATCACTCATTACACAACTATGATGATCAGAAATAGATGACTTGCCGAACCCGCACAAGTGTAATTCACGTTGCTAAAAGAAAATATAAATTAGGGAAACAAAAAGGAAGAGAAGAGGGGAAGTTCCAAGGGAATTTCGGCAAAGCGATGGGGGAAACAGAATGTTAGAAGGAGAGGGATTTTCAAAAAAAATAATAGAAAAATAAAATAAACCCAGACATGTTGACAATCCCCAAATCCCTTAGATTTCTCCCCACTAACCCCCTAACACCCAACTTCTCAGAATTTACATTCGACTGAAACACTGACATAAAACCGAGCAAAAATATCTCTCACACTCGTGCAGGGATTTGAACATAAGACCTTCAACCCATAGACTCCCTTACCACTTGAACCAGCGAGCTCATATAGTGAAAATAATTAAATATAAACCCACTGAGCAAGGATAGGGCTTAAGTCAGAAAAATAGCAAAATTTAGCAAAAGTAAGGCTTGAACTTGGGACCTCTCACACACACCCAAAACACTTAACCACTGAAGCAGATACTCATTTGTGTCAAGTATTCACAGATACATAAACATAAAACTTGGGGCATTACAACTCTACCCCTAAAAGAAATTTCGACCTCAAAATTTACCTAATCAGAACATATAAGGATACTGCTGACGCATTGAGTCCTCAAGTTCCCACGTGGCTTTTTTAGAACCATGATTCTGTAATAGAACCTTTACTAAAGGTATGAAATTTCTCTTCAAAATCTTAACGTCTCGATCTAGCATTTGAACTGGCTTCTCCTTAAAGGTCAAATCCAGTCTAACCTCGATTTCCTCAATAGAGACAATGTGAGATGGGTCAGATCGGTATCGCCTCAACATCAAAACATGAAAGACATCATTGATACGATCTAACTCTGGAGATAGCTCCAACTGATAAACAACCGGCCCCACACGCTTCAGAATTTGATACAGCCCAACGAACCTAGGGCTCAACTTGCCCTTATAACTAAATCTCAAAAACTTCTTCCATGGTGAAATCTTCAGAAAGACGAAGTCTGCTATAGAGTACTCAATATCATGCCTCTTCAGATCCGCATAAGACTTCTATCTATCAGAAGCCGCCTTTAGATGATCCTGAATCAGTCTGACTTTATCCTCAATCTCAGAAACCAACTTAGGACACACTACTCGCCGTTCACCTAACTAAGTCTAGCATAACGGAGTGCGACACTTACGACCATACAAAGCCTCGTAAGCTACCATCTGGATACTAGACTGGAAACTGTTATTGTAGGCAAACTCAGCTAGTGGTAAATAATCCTCCCAACTACCTTGGAAATCAATCACACGGCTCCAAAGCATTAACTTTAGTATCTAAATCACCCTCTCAGATTGACCATTGGTCTGAGGATGGAGCACAGTACTCAAGTCCAATCTCGAACCTAGATCCTCATGCAACTTTTTCTAGAACCGAGATGTGAAGTGAGGATCCCTATTAAAAATGATCGACACAGGTACCACAAGTAATCTTCCAATCTCTAAAATGTAGAGCTTCACTAGCTTCTGCAGAGAATAGTCTGTCTAAACTGGAATGAAGTGAGTAGACTTGGTTAATCGATTCACGATGACCCAAATAGAATCCTTCTTAGTGGGTGTCAAAGGCAACCTACTAATGAAGTCTATCGTCACAAGGGGAATCTTAACTAGCTGCAACAAACCTAAAGGCAACTGATGCTCAGCCTTAACTTCCTAACACATCAAACATCGAACAACAAAACAAGTAACCTCACGCTTCAAACCCAGCCACAGTACAGTTCAGAAAGAGTCTCGATACATCTTGTTATCACCAGGATGCATAGCATAAGGGCTATTATGCGCCTCCCTCAGAATCGACAGTCTCAAATTCAAATCATTTGGCACACAAATCTGACCTCGAAAACATAGCACACCATCATTATTCAACCCAAAATTAGAAGTAGTGCCACTCTCAATCTGACAAAATCTAACTGTTTAACTCGAATTTGATCAAACCAAGTCACTTGACTTGCAATTCGGCTAATAGACTCCCATCATCAAACAGACTAAGGTAATCAAACATCACCCTCTGATCAGTCATCACTTTAAGACTAAGAGTATCAACCACCACATTAGCCTTACCAGGATGATACTCTATCGTGCAATCATAATCTTTAAGCAACTCAATCCATCGCTGCTGCCTAAGGTTTAACTCCTTCTGAGTGAGGAGATACCTGGGACTCTTGTGATTGGTATAGATGATACACCTCTCACCATATAGATAATTCCTCTAGATTTTCAATGCAAAGACTACTACAGCCAACTCAAGATCGTCCATCAGATAGTTCTACTCATGTGTCTTAAGCTGACAGGACGCATAAGCCACATCCTTACCATCCTACATCAAAATGCACCCCAAATTGATGTGTGATGCATCACTATACAACACAAACTACTTATTCAGATTCAGGCAATATCAAAACAAGAGCCTAAGTCAAAATAAACTTGAGCTTCTCAAAGCTCAATTGTTGTGCATCAGTCTAGACAAACGAAACACCCTTACATAGAAGCTTAGTCGATGGAGCAGCAATTAGAGAGAATCCCTCAACAAACCGATGATAATAACCCGTCAAACCTAGAAAACTACGAATCTTAGATACATTCCTAGGCTATTTCCAATCCAATACAACCTCAATCTTTCGAGGATCTACTCAGATCCCGTCAGCAGAAACTACATGCCCTAAGAAGGTTACCTCTTGCAAACAAAACTCGTACTTGCTAAACTTAGCGTAGAGCTGCTTTTCTCGAAGAATCTGGAGCACAACTTTAAGATGCTCATCTTGCTCATCCTCGGTCTTAGAGTAATCCAAAAATGTCGTCGATGAAGACCACGATGAACTGATCTAGATAAGGCTGGAACACTTGGTCCATCAGATCCATAAATGCAGACAGAGCATCCATCAGACCAAAAGGCATAACTAGGAACTCATAATGTTCATATCTAGTCCTAAATGCAGTCTTATGAACATCAGCTTCCTTAATTGTCAACTGATGATACCTAGATCGAAGATCAATCTTAGAGAACACTGAAGCTCCTTGAAACTGATCAAACAAGTCGTCGATCCTTGAAAGTGGATACTTATTCTTCATGGTCAACTTATTCAGTTGCTGATAATCGATACACATCCTCAAGGTCCCATCCTTCTTCTTAATGAACAAAACTGGTGCCCCCCACGAAAACACACTCGGATTGATGAAACCACGGTCTAGAACTCTTGTAGTTGAGCTTTAAGTTCTGTAAGCTCCTTCGGTGCAATACGGTAGGGGGCGACGGACACCGGAGCTGTACCCGAAAAAAGATCAATCCCAAACTCAACCTCTCGATTCAGAGGTAAACCCAGTAGCTCCTTAGGAAACACATCCGAAAAATCCCTTACAGTTCTGATATTCCCTACAGAAGAGTCCCCAAAACCAGAAACACTGACGTAAGCCAAGTACGCCTCACAATCTTTCGAACCAATTTCTCAGCCACAATAGTGGAGATCGCATTATACAAGTAATCTCGATGCTCGCTAATCACCACCACCTCCTTATCCTCCTTAGTCCTTAAAACGACCCTCTTAGTCGTGCAGTCCAAACTAACCCAGTACTTGACCAACTAATCCATGCCCAGAATTAAGTCAAACTCCCCAAAAGAAAGCTCTATCAGATCTACTAGAAATACAATCCCTTGCACCTCTAACGAAACATCCCTATAGAGTTTATTAACTCGAACCAGTGATCTCACTAGAAGTGCTCTCAACAGAAACCCTAAAGTTTTTAGATACTGTGCTAGCTACATAGGAGTGAGTAGAACCTATTTCTATCAAAGCAATATATGCTACCTCAGAATTTAAGAACGTACCGGTGATAACATATGGAGCATCTCTATCCACTCGGTGTTGAGTAGCATAAAAAAGCCCAGCTTGCCTCACCTCTGTCAGACCAGCACCTCTGCCTAGTGCTCTCTATCCACGGCCCAAACCATTACCACCCCTAGCCGCTTCACGGCCCCTAGGTGGCTGCATAACTACTCTCTGATGCTGCACAGAACCCGAAATTGAAGCTTGCATCAGATCTAACCGATGTGGACAATCCCTAATACGGTGTTCAAAAGAACCACACCTGAAACAAGCCCCTATCCTCCTACAACACTCTTTTGGATGATGCCTACCATAATCATTGCATGGCTGTAACCCAATAGAAGCAACAGGGGCCCCACTCTAACTGGCCCATCAGATATGACCTTTTTCTTTGGCCTCTGCATAGAACTTGAGGGCTTCGAATCTCTCTTGTTCTTACCCCTCTTTCTGTCTCTGTTTTGGCACTCCACGCGCTTAACATCCTTAATAATCTTTGCCTTCTCTACCAATATCGCAAACTAACACTCCCTCTGTGGAGCAATCAGTACTCTCAAACTGTCCCTCAGACAGTCCTCAAAATGGCACACCTCTCGTACTCTGATGCCACCATGCTTTGAGCGTAGCAGCTCAACCTCAGAAACTCAGCTGCTGACCTATCAACTTGCGTGAGATTCATGAACTCACACCTACGAGCATTCACATAGCTCACTCCCACATACTTGCTCTGGAAAGTGGTCTTAAAAAAGTCTGAGTTCAAACAATCAGGCTGAGTAGCCTCTTCAACAGTTAGCCACCACTGAAAAGCCTTATCACGAAGTAGACAGATCGTACCCTTCAATTTCTGCTCAGGAATGCAGTCTAGATCATTCATAATCCTTTCCATGGCCTCCAACCAATACTCGGCCATATTAAGGGTGACTCCAATGACACTCCTAAACAGCTCAGCTCCATTAGACCACAGTCATTCAATTACCGACCCATGGCCTCGAGCTCCAGTATGGGATCCAGCGACCCTCTTTAAAATCCTCAGTATTGCTTGGGGCAGTAGCCGAGCAGCTCTAAAACCTAGTATCAGTAACTGGAGACACTAGCGTCTCACTCGTACCCATATTTGGGGTACTACCTAGTGATGAAGACATAGCTTGAGCCCCCTACGGCCTTTTCCACGGTCACGAGTACCACTTCCACGAAATCCTTGAGCACTCATTGTCTAATTTGAGTTTTATCTACAGTAAAAATTTTATGCAACAGTTTCATTATTTATTAGCATATATTTCATGCATAATTTATCAGAAGTTCAGGAATATTTTTAGAAGTTTCAGTTTTCTAACTATCTCAATACAGTCTTAGAAAGTACTAACTACAGTATTTTCAGAATAAACTATCTCAATTTCAGAAGTACTTACAGGATCGACACTGGAGACTCAGTGAACCACATACTTTCTCAAATCATTCAGTTTATTTGGAAACCAGTTCTTTTGACACAAAATTTTGGAACCCAAAATTCATAGCCAAGTTTTACAATCTGGCTATGATACCACTAAAAGTAACACCCAAACCCGACCTAAACGTTATGGCCAAATCTAGCGAACTCACATGGAAGGGTTTTGAAAACGGAGCTATCTCCATAAAAACCTTAAGCTTATAAACCCTTAATAGCTTTCATTTATTTCAAAACAAATATTCAATTAGTCAACTTGTCTTAAAACGTATAATTTTAGAGGAAGCTTAGGAAAATCATCGTGTTTAAGGAAAACAATTCACTTTTTTAGAAAATCATGTTTTAGGTAAAACCATCATAGTAATAAGCATGTTAAATCCAAAAACACAAAACCAGAGCCAAATAGTTTAAAAGAGTCCAGAGAGTCCTAGAAAATGAAACCTCTCAAATCTCAACGCCAAAACTTAAGTAAAACCATAAAAAAAATAAAACAATAATAGCCAGTGGTTACCGTCGAGTCCTCCGTTGCATCGATCCACCTAACTCTATGGATTACTTGTACAGAACAAACATAAAAGGGGTGAGTTTACGTAAACTCATGTGTAACCCAGTAGAATTAGACATGCAGACATACAGATTTGTGTAACCCAACAGAATTAGACATACAAATATACAGATTATCTAACATCAGACAGATACAAATTTGGGCCCGCACTCATTTCAGATGAAAATACAGATTCGAACCTAAGCCCATCTCAGATATAGATACAAATGTGCAGATCATAATTAGAAATCAAAATCCTACCCCCATCCTCTACACACCATCTCCGACCATCCCTACACACCATGTGGGGTTAAAAACCCCCATTCAGTCCTACACACCACATAGTACCGATATGGCAAACAGTAGATATAATGTAGCCATCTGCCAGATAATTGGCACAAATTGCCTTTTAGAACACTTCCTTCAATATACATCATCCCATCCCCAATATTAGATACAAAAATATACAAAGGCACATAAACAGACAAAGATGCTCAGATGCTTACATATAAGCGTATATAGATAACAAATGTGCAGATAATAGTGCAAGTAAACATGCATCAATATCCCAATCAGATCAGAATACCAAACAATTAGATCATATAGTTTAAGGTTTATTTAGCCCTTACTGACCTTATAGTAGGCCCACAGTCATTTGGGACGATCGTGCAAACCTAGGGAAAAACTCAGGTAAATGGGCCGACACACCCAAATTGGCCTGGCCCTTGTGGATCACAAGCTTGGCCCAGAAATCAACACTCCTGTGTGGACTACTCGTGTGGCTCACACGACCATACTCCGAACCACCATATGGCCATGTACTACACACGACCTTGCCTTCATCGACTAAACAGTTGTGTTCTCACACACGGCCTACCTTACAGGTGACCGCACACCCGTGTGGCGTCAAGGTTTTTCAGCTTTTGCCAACAACCATTTTTCTACATTTCGGGTACACACCTGGTAGTGTTTTACAGTGAAAGCACTCCTGAGCTTCCCAAAATCTAAAACCAGAATATCCAACATCAATGTAGCAATTGATTTAACAGACTCTGACAATAATGAACTAACAGGAACCTGACTTACCACTGATGAAGAACCTTCGTTAACAGTTGTTAATCCAAAGAAATAAATTTCACTGCTTGAAACCTTCGCCTACACCATCAATTGCAGTAGAAATCAAAATCTTAATCGCTCATTACATAACTACGACAATCAGAAATAGAAAATTTACCGAGCCCGCACAACTGTAATTCACAATGCTAAAAGAAAAGATAAATTAAGGAAACAAAAGGAAAAGGAAGTGGGGAAATTCCAAGGGAATTTTAGTAGAGTGATGGGGGAAACAGAATGTCAGAAGGAGAGGGAATTTCGAAAAAAGAAAAGAAAAATAATATAAATCCAAACATGTTGACAACCCCAAATCCCTTAGGTTTCTCCCCACTAACCCACTAACATCTAACTTCTCAGAATTTACATTCCACCGAAACACTCACACAAAATCGAGCAAAAATATCACCCACGCTTGCACAGGGATTCGAACATAGGACCTCCAACACATAGAATCCTTTACCACTCGAACCAACAGGCTCATTCTGATATAATTTTACAAGTAATTAAATATAAACCCACTCAGCAACGATAGGGATTAAATTAGGAAAATATCAAAATTTACCGAAGGTAAGGCTTGAACTTAGGACCTCTCATAGACACCCAGAACACTTAACTACTAGGGCAGATACTCATTTGTGTCAAGTATTCATAGATACAGAAACATAAAACTTGGGGCGTTACATCATAAACACTAAATAATAAAATTTATGAGCTCATTTGTCAGATTTTAGTGATCTCAAACCACTATTTCCAACACCACTAAAAATTGCGTTGTTACAGTTTCTCCATCTTTGTGATACTTTTAAGTATAACGGGGTCATTGATGATGCTATGCATATTTGATTGTTCCCCTTTTCGTTGATTGATAATGCCTTTTCTGTGTTAGACTCGTAGTCACCAATGTCTATCACGACATGGGATGATCTTGTTGGAAAGTTCTTACAAAAGTTCTTCCCTATTAGTAAAGCAGTTCAACTAAGAAGAGAGATTGCTATCTTTAGAGAGATGGAAGGAGAAAGTTTTCATGAGGCATAGGAATGGTTCAAAACACTAATTTAGAAATGCCCGTACCAGGGATTCCCTGAGTGGATGTGATTGTAGGTATTTTACAATGGCTTGGATGTAAATGCAAGATCAGAACTAGACGGAGCTGCAGGAGGAGCACTTATCAACAAGACATATGGGTATGCATACGAAATAATTGAAAATATGGGATTAAACTCTTGTCACTGGCCTATTGGACAATCATATATGGCCAGAAATCCGCTACGGTAAAAGTGGTCTAGGAAGATGACATGTATTAGTAGTTAGTGGATAGACTTAACTGTACCAAATTTTCTAATAAATTATCTATGTGTGGGGAAGAAAAACAACTCTTCCACTGTATCAGTAATCCTATTGAGGATGTCAACTATATAAGCAATAGGGTGGAAATCTTTATTTAAATACCTATAAATCCGGCTAGAGAGATCACTCAAATCTGAGATGGGAAGGAACCTAAGGAGGAGGTAATAGTTCGAATCAAGCCAAAAATACTAATTATTTACAGAAACCTTAGGATAGGGTCAACCTAAGGGGCCATACGAGCTAGAGAGATCACTCAAATTTGAGATGGGGAGGAACCCAAGAAGAGGTAATAGTTCGAATCAAGCCAAACATACTAATTATCAACCTTCTTATTCATAGAAACCTCAGGATAGGGTCAACCCAAGTGACCATACTACATGTGGTGAACGACTGGATAGAATCAAGGGAGGGATGTAGTCAATAAGAACAGATATAAAGGAGGTGCAATTTGAGCCCACCAACTAAAACAGAACATTGACTAAACTTGAGGATCAAATGATCCAATTAATGAGAAAGATGCGTGACATAAAAATTCAAATTGACACCAGTATTCCTAAAAACATAAAAAATAATCCTCAGAAAGAAGGTGATCTACCGTAATTTGCTGTAGTAGATTAAACTAGTTTTTACATTTAAGGATCATAAATACAAGCATTTTCATTATGTTTTAATTTAGTTTCTTTAATTTTATTTACATTCAATACAATGTGCACATCAAGTCATTTATTAACCTTAAATGCCGAATGAGGCCTAAGAGAGAGCTAACATACTTTGTGAGTGTGCAAGACACCATTAGAGAGCATTTCGGGTCAATACTGGACGCTATGTCACAACATAAGGGATCCAATGTCTAAGCATAGAGTGCAGAATAGAGAGTGAGAAACTTCCTTTAATGTCGCGACATAGGTTGACGATTTTGCGACATACCCTTGAAGACGGGTACAAAGGGACATACTGGTTGCTACATCATGATGCAGGTCCTGATTGTAAAGCAAATCAAATTTTATGGGTTTGCTCTATTTATCAAAACCAATCAGGCTTTCTTAAACTCTCTATTTCAATTCATTCCCTACGATTAATTCTTCCATTCTTTCCATGTTGTTTATGAAATCCACGAGGAACTAATCCATTCAGTTTAACTATTTTGTAAGAGTACTCAACGGATCAACTATTTGGAAAATGAATAACATAAAACAAATCCTAGACCTGACAACCCTGGGAAGTTATCAAGGTGGAAATTAACCCAATATTGGTATTGTCCATTTGTGAACACCTTTACCCCAAGCCATTTTGGACTATAAGGTTGGAATGACAGAAATGTGCAAGTGCACACAATCGCAACAAGTAATAAAGTGACAAGTAATTGTCGAGTTATCGTACCCATAGGGACTGTGAAAAGAATTATTTATGAATGCAATTAAAAACACTTTGATGAAGAAAAATATTTTGATTTGACGAGATGATTAAAAACTAAGATTTTAACTAAGTACAATAAATAAAAATAAAATAAAAGTTGCAATGCACGATTTCAAAAGGTGATTTTAATCAAGATGACATAATTGTGCTAGATAAATTACATTTCTTAACTTCAAATTATTAAACTCATGTTTATGTTGTCACAAATAAATTCACTATAACTCAGTAATTTGCTAACTTTTGAACATACTTACCTACCAAAGTCCATTTATCTCTTGACTATATCTCTATGCCAATTCAACTGATTAAACAAATTCTAATAAGCAAATATGTTAATACACATACAGATTTATGAAATTAAAATAATTTCTTATACATATCTCTATGCCAATTCAAACAATTAATTCAATCTCATAAGCACATAAAAGATTACGTGAGGTAACAATGTATTTCTACCTTGAAACAGTTTAATCACAATAATCTTGCAAGTTATGCAAGGCCAGTGTATCTTTAGATACCGTTGCTAATTTAACCCTCAGCTACCTTAGATGATTAAACATGCACTGATTAAGTATTGTGTCAATTAATTACAATTTAAATCCTTTTAAATAATTAATTCATCAGTCACCTTACAATTGTAATGCAAGAATAACTTAGTCATGGTTTTACTTAATCAAACATCTTACTGAGGCCTACAACAACACAAACACAATTTTAATAAATTAAGTGGACAAAATGCAATCAACCTAACTCGAATTAAATTTAAGCCATATTAATTAATTTAAACATATCAACATCACAAATGTTCATATACTTGTTCATAATAACAACAACAAAATTAAAAGGATAGGGAACAAGAAACATATCAACATCACAAATGTTCATATACTTGTTCATAATAACAACAACAAAATTAAAAGGATAGGGAGCAAGAATTGTAACACCCTTAACCCGTATCCGTCGCTGGAGTAGTGTTACGAGGTATTACCGATCAAAACACATCATTTAATATCCATATTTCATATTTTCATACGTTCATAATCAAATACTATATAACACAAACATTTTGTCTCATTATAAGGCCTACAAAGCCTTAAACATGCTTTAGAAATGATTTAAGACTAAACCGATAACATATGAAAATTTTGGAAACTTAGAAAAAATTCAACATTTCAGAGGTCACACGCCTGTGTAAATAGGATGTGTGCCTCACACAGCTAGTAGATATGCCTGTGTCACAGACCGTGTGGAAATAGGGCATACATACTAACTTGCATAACATAGCCAAAGACGCCCTGTACCAGACCGTGTGAAAAGTAGAGAGTATACTGACGTGGATCACATGGCAAACCACATGTTCGTGTGTCTAGCCGGTGTGCCCTTCAAAGTGGCCACACACGCCCATGTGCCAAGACGTGTGCTAGGCCGTACTAAACCTGTAGGGTATACTGACTTATGCAACATGGACAAGTTACATGCCCGTGTGTGAGACTGTGTAGAGCATACTGACTTCATTTAATATCAACACAAGGGGACACACAGCCATGTAACATGACCGTGTGTCACACATGACTGAGACACATGCCCGTGTGGACAAAAATAGGCTATTTATAAAGCCATTATGCGACCTTATTTTCACATGTAAACACAAGCATAAATGGTAACATTTTTACAACACAATAAGCAGCCATTTCATACACATATAATGCCAATTTCATATAATATTCAATGCTTAACTAATGTCATATATTTTGTAACACCCCTATCCCGTATCTATCGCCAGACTAGGGTTAAAGGCATTACCGAACAAATCAAAATAATTCACAAATAATTTACAAACATCATTTATTCATAATCATACATCATTATAGAGTCCCTTACATAGGTCAACGAGACCTTAAACATAAATTAGAAATGTTTCAAGACTAAATCGAGTTCATACAAATTTTTTTTCTAAAACTTAAACATTTTCAAAGTTGTACAGGTCACACGCTAGTGTGAATAGGTCGTGTGTCACTCAACTTTAGACACGCCTGTGTGTCTAAGCCATGTCAAAATAGGGCGTACATTCTGACTTGTCCACACAGCCAGAAGACGGGCCAGTATGCCAGACCGTGTGAAAATTAGGGAGGCTACTGGCTTGGATCACACTCCTGTGTGTCTAGCCTCTGATCAAGCACACGCTAGTGTGTGCGACCGTGTGGTCTGCTTAGGCTCATTTTGAAATGGCCCTCGAGCAACACGGCTGAGACACATGCCCGTGCCCCTACCCGTGTGAGAAAAAATAGGCCATTTACAAAGCTAACTTGCTACCCATTAAGGGTCCTCCATACAATCATCAAATAGGCACAAATTGGACATCAAATTTCAACCATTTCACAACCAAACATACACCATTTATACCAATTCATTATCCACATATTTCATGTTTGAAACACATAGCAAATCATATCATTCCATAAGCCAAATACATACCAAAACATGTGCTTTATAACCTTAATATCCATCATTCAATCTCATGCCATAATCTTACCTTTTCTCCAAATAAGCACAATTCAAAAACTTACCAGTTTGACGAATTTCTTTGGCCATTCATGAACACATCAAACATACCACTACTGCATCACATATCATATACCAAATCAAACCATAAGTTCAACCATAATCATGCCAAATCACATGGCTAGATATATACATCACAAAATATAATCAAAGTACTTCTAGCCTATACATGCTATACTTCACTATATACATTTTCAAAAGGTACCAAAATATAGTTCAATAGTGTGGTGACGATTCTCGACGATCCCCGAGCTTCTCGTAGCTTTGATATCTATAAAACAGTGCAAACACACACAAAGTAAGCTTTCAAAATCTTAGTAAGCCATATACAAATAAACTTAACACTTTATACATAAAAGCATCATCAAATTACATATAATTCATAGCGAAATACTATCACAAACCTCAATGTTCATATACATTTCACATATTCCAAATTCTTTAGCACATATAGCATATTTTCTCATACTTTTATCACATATCAACATTTGTTCACTAAGTACATATACTTACCTTTCAACATCAAATATGATACTTATTTCGAACGTACCTGAATTGGATACATGTTCACATAATAATTCATCTTCTTGGAATGCCTGTTGAACTGTTCGAAATCATAGGGATACGTGAATAACTCGGAAAGCTCGTACAATGCCAACATCCTAGACGTGGTCTTACATGTAATCAAATATAGATGCCATTGTCTTAGACAGGGTGTTACACGAAATCAAATACGATGCTAACGTACCAGACATCATCTTACATGTAAATCATAAGTCGATGCCAATGTCCCAAACGTGGTCTTACACGAAAACTCATATTGAATCCTATGTCATGACATATGTATCCTAACTATTCCTAAGGTTCGTACGGGCTTTTCAGACATCAAGCCTTGTCGATACTTTCTCAGATATTTCATTTTTCTCAACTCATATATTCATTCATCATAGATCAATAGCATATAATAATAGTAATTCAATTCAAAACACATTTATTTGTATATAGACTTACCTCGTGCAATTCGGATAGACAGAATCGACTACTCAATGACTTTGACTTTTCCCATTGTAATTCCGTTTTCTTTAATTCTTGATCTATATAAATTCAAATTTAACTTATTCAAACTCACATTCATTCAAATCAATTTAAAACACATATTTAGGATATTTACAATTAGCCTTCATATTTTTCATATTTGATAATTTAGTCCTTAATTCACAAAATCAAAAAATACACAAAATTTCTTTGTACACATGCCTAGCCAAATTCTCATAATGTTCATACAAGTCCATATATTTCATTTTTTTCACATTTTAGTCCCTTAATTACAAATTTCACAATTTAGCCCATTTTACTCAAATTCATCAAAAATTCAAAGATAAAACTTAGTAATCTAACATATATCTTTCATATACTATAGTAAAACTTCATAAAGCTCATATTATCAAAAATGGCATAACTCAAAATCATCAACAAAATTAGAAACTAAGACATGGGCTTGTTACGTTACTAAGCAACGGTCACAAAAACGTAGAAATTATCGAAAACGGATAAAAAACCATACCTTAATCACCAAATAAGTAGCCGAACCCTAGCTTGTATTTTCTTTTCTTTTACTTTTGTACTTTCGAAAATAGCATGAACAAATGGATAATTTCATGCTTTTTATTTATTAATATGGCTTTAATTACCAAATACCAAATTTGCCCTCAATAATAAACATTTATAACATTAATATAAAAGGCCATAATTATCCACTCAAGCTTACAGTGGTCAAATATCAACATAAGGACCTTTTATTCACAAAGACATGTCAAATAAGCACTTTAACAAATAGAAGGGTAGTTTTACATTTTACGCGATTAGGTCATTTTTAACAAATTGAGCACACAAACGATCAAATTTTCGTACAAAGTTTTCACACATACTAATTCACATATAATAAGCACAAAAATAATATTTATATATTTTTTTGACTCGAATTTGTGGTCTCGAAACTACTATTATGACTAGGGTCTAAACTGGACTATTACATATTTTCCATTCATATGCTTACCATATAACAAAGCACGTTTGCTTATTCCATACCATCAGCTACTTGCCAAACATACCAAACATAATATCAAGTTTAGCCAAATCACATGGCTAGACTTATAACACAAAATGTACCAAAATCACAATCTCATGTAGCCATAACTATCACCATCATAATTAGCCTATACATTCATATTTACAATTATCCATAGTTCAAAAGTACCAATCAGCAATTGGATAGTGTGATGTGTAACTTGACTTGTCCGAAACGAGGAGCTATCGACCTCTATAAACATGGAAAAAGAAACAGAGTAAGATTTGTAGCTTTGTAAGCTCGTATAATTTAAAATTAAACTTACCATGTATACAAATCAAGGAAAATAATCAAGGTGTATTCATTCAATTACCAAATGCCTAAACACAAGCATTCATCACAAGTTAGTCACCTAAAGAAATCATCCATTAATATATACATGCATTACCAAATATTATATGTACAATTGGAACACTTCATTTTAATCATATAAACAATAATCGTTTGAAATCAACTTTCTGATAAATAATACTTCTTCTATATAATAGAATTTTACCCGTTGAACTTGTTAGAATCTCGAGGATACTCAGGGACATACAGTACAAGTAAATCAGTAATCCATCAATTCTTTATCATTTCCACTCTTCGAGTATGAGCAGTAAGATCCTTCTAAGCTGATGGACAATAAGCTCTATGAACAAAAATAGTAAGCTCTGATGAGCTGAATCAGTAAACTCATATGAGTTGAGAATAATAAGCTCTTGTAAGCTGATATATTGGTAAGCTTGTAACATCCCGATTAGGGTCTAGTCGAAACAGTGGTTTCGAGACCACAAATTTATAATAATTATAATATACATCATGTATTTATAATATTCATGCGGCCAATTATCCATGGTCATACACACCACAATCAAAAATAAATACCAAAATTTCATATCCTTTATGCCCTAAGCCGAATACACTTGTCATGTTCACCTACATTTTCAACAAATTCCTTCTAATCAAACGCATATTTGGCTAGAAACATGGAAATTTTTAGAAATTTTTAATTTAGCACCTAATCGATTATAACACATTTAAACATTCTTTTCATTTTATTAACTCAAACCACATACATTACTCAAGTACAACATCTTCATATTCGGCATAGCATCAAACATAATAGCCAATTCTTCCCACTTTGAATCTATGCATCTATTTAATCATAGTTTTCAAGCACTCATACAACAAATTCATCCAATTTAACAAGAAACAAAAACCTTATTTCTCCATAGCTACTATGGCCGAAAGTTCTAGACATCTCAATACCGAAATTTCTAACATGGGTTACCTAAAGAACTTGTGATGGGTTCAAATGATCAACATTTCAAGCAAATTAACACATCCACATAGCTAGCATGCTAATAGTATCAAGGCATCAACTAAAATTTTGAAGCCTCTAGCCGAATCCTAACCTCCAACAACCCCAAATCCATCCATGAGATAGATAGAATTTAGACTAATCATCCAAAGGATGTATAAACTTCCAAAAGCAACATGACATACTTAATCTAGAGAACCACCTTGGCCGAATTTTTCTTTTCCTCTTCCTCTAGTTACGGCAATGGAGGAGTAACATAAGCTAACTTTTTTTCTCCCCTAACCACTATTATTTATTATCCATATTTTTTATTTTAACATAAAATATTAACATAAAATAATTATAAATGTTTTAGTCCATAACATGGCCGCCACCATCTAGAATTTGGCTAATTGACATGCAAGTACAACCATTTCTAAAGCTTATAGGCCATTAAATTGCCTAGCACATTCTAAATTCTCACACAATCCATTAATAAATCGCACAATATATACAAATTAACATGAATTTTTCACACATGCATACAATATAATGAGCATCAAACATGATGTAAATTATTTTATGACTGGTTCATGTCCCGAAACCACTTTCTGACTAGGGTCAATTAGGGCTGTCACAAC
This sequence comes from Gossypium hirsutum, assembly GCF_007990345.1. NCBI lineage: Eukaryota > Viridiplantae > Streptophyta > Magnoliopsida > Malvales > Malvaceae > Gossypium > Gossypium hirsutum. Next base: position 88,504,745 of record NC_053428.1, on the reverse strand, counting down.
TCTCCCCCACTTAAGAAATTTTGTCCCCGAAAATCTACCGGTAAATAGGTTTGGGTATCATTCTTTCATAGAGTTCATGGTTTCCCAATAGCTTCTTCGATCCCGTGTTTAGCCATAACACCTTACTAACGGAACCCTTTTGTTCGCAACTCTTTCACTCATGAGCTAGGATACGGATCGGTTCTTCTTCATAACTCATATCGGATGAATTTCAACCTCGGAGCGATTATTATGTGTGAAGATCAGATCTGTAACGTCGAAGCATCGAAACATGAAAAACGTTGTGAATCTTTTCGAGATCAGGGGGTAAATCAATCTATATGCCACTGGACAACCGTCGGATATCATACGGCCCATGAACCTCAGACCAGTTTCCCTTACGGCCAATCTGAGTATCTTTCCAAGGTGAAACTTAAGAAACACTTGTCTCCACCTGATACTCAATAACTCTCATTTAAATCCGCGTACGACTCTGACGATCGATGCTGCCTTCAGACTTTCATGAATTATTTTACTTTCTGCTCAGCATCTTTAATCAAATCAACTCCGAAAATTTTGCTTTCACTGAGCTCGATCCAAAACAATGGTGTACGGCATTTACGACCGTACAAAGCCTCGTAAGGTGCCATCTTAATGCTTGACTGAAAACTATTGTTGTAAGCG